>NW_027015029.1:215000-265000 GCF_036934945.1 Oncorhynchus masou masou
CTCCGTGACTCCTGGTGCCCCTACCCTCTATGACTCCTGGCACCCTTACCCTCTATGACTCCTGGCACCCTTACCCTCTATGACTCATGGTGCCCCTACCCTCTATGACTCCTGGCACCCCTACCCTCTATGACTCCTGGCACCCCTACCCTCTATGACTCCTGGTGCCCCTACCCTCTAGGACTCCTGGCACCCCTACCCTCTATGACTCCTGGCGCCCCTACCCTCTATGACTCATGGCGCCCCTACCCTCTATGACTCCTGGCACCCCTACCCTCTATGACTCCTGGCACCCTTACCCTCTAGGACTCCTGGCACCCCTACCCTCTATGACTCCTGGCACCCCTACCCTCTATGACTCCTGGTGCCCCTACCCTCTATGACTCATGGTGCCCCTACCCTCTATGACTCCTGGCACCCCTACCCTCTATGACTCCTGGCACCCTTACCCTCTATGACCCCTGGTGCCCCTACCCTCCATGACTCCTGGTGCCCCTACCCTCCATGACTCCTGGCACCCCTACCCTCTATGACTCCTGGTGCCCCTACCCTCCATGACTCCTGGCACCCCCTACCCTCCATGACTCCTGGCACCCCTACACTCCATGACTCCTGGCACCCCTACCCTCCATGACCCCTGGCGCCCCTACCCTCCATGACCCCTGGTGCCCCTACCCTCTATGACTAATGGCACCCATACTCTCCATGACTCCTGGCACCCCTACCCTCCAAGACTCCTGGCGCCCCTACCCTCCGTGACTCCTGGTACCCCTACCCTCCATGACTCCTGGTGCCCCTACCCTCTATGACCCCTGGTGCCCCTACCCTCTATGACTAATGGCACCCATACACTCCATGACTCCTGGTGCCCCTACCCTCTATGACTCCTGTCACCCCCTACCCCCCATGACTCCTGGCACCCCTACCCTCCATGACTCCTGGTGCCCATACCCTCCATAACTCCTGTCACCCCCTACCCTCCATGACTCCTGGCACCCCTACCCTCCATGACTCCTGGTGCCCCTACCCTCCATGACTCCTGGTGCCCCTACCCTCTATGACTCCTGGTGCCCCTACCCTCTATGACTCCTGGCACCCCTACACTCTATGACTCCTGGCACCCCTACCCTCCATGACTCCTGGTGCCCCTACCCTCCATGACTCCTGGTGCCCCTACTCTCTATGACTCTTGGCACCCCTACCCTCTATGACTCCTGGTGCCCCTACCCTCTATGACTCATGGTGCCCCTACCCTCTATGACTCCTGGCACCCCTACCCTCTATGACTCCTGGCACCCTTACCCTCTATGACCCCTGGTGCCCCTACCCTCCATGACTCCTGGTGCCCCTACCCTCCATGACTCCTGGCACCCCTACCCTCTATGACTCCTGGTGCCCCTACCCTCCATGACTCCTGGCACCCCTACCCTCCATGACTCCTGGCACCCCTACCCTCCATGACTCCTGGCACCCCTACCCTCCATGACACCTGGCGCCCCTACCCTCCATGACCCCTGGTGCCCCTACCCTCTATGACTAATGGCACCCATACTCTCCATGACTCCTGGCACCCCTACCCTCCATGACTCCTGGCGCCCCTACCCTCCGTGACTCCTGGTACCCCTACCCTCCATGACTCCTGGTGCCCCTACCCTCTATGACCCCTGGTGCCCCTACCCTCTATGACTAATGGCACCCATACACTCCATGACTCCTGGTGCCCCTACCCTCTATGACTCCTGTCACCCCCTACCCTCCATGACTCCTGGCACCCCTACCCTCCATGACTCCTGGTGCCCATACCCTCCATAACTCCTGTCACCCCCTACCCTCCATGACTCCTGGCCCCCCTACCCTCCATGACTCCTGGTGCCCCTACCCTCCATGACTCCTGGTGCCCCTACCCTCTATGACTCCTGGTGCCCCTACCCTCTATGACTCCTGGCACCCCTACACTCTATGACTCCTGGCACCCCTACCCTCCATGACTCCTGGTGCCCCTACCCTCCATGACTCCTGGTGCCCCTACTCTCTATGACTCTTGGCACCTCGACCCTCCATGACTCCTGGCACCCCAAGCCCTCTATGACTCCTGGCACCCCTACCCTCCATGACTCCTGGCACCCCTACCCTCCATGACTCCTGGAACCCCTACCCTCCATGACCCCTGACACCCTTACCCTCCATGACTCCTGGTGCCCCTACCCTCCATGACTCCTGGCGCCCCTACCCTCTATGACTCCTGGCACCCCTACCCTCCATGGCTCCTGGTGCCCCGACCCTCCATGACTCCTGGTGCCCCTACCCTCTATGACTCCTGGCGCCCCTACCCTCCATGACTCCTGGCGCCCCTACCCTCCATGACTCCTGGTGCCCCTACCCTCCATAACTCCTGGTGCCCCTACCCTCCATGACTCCTGGTGCCCCTACCCACCGTGACTCCTGGCACCCCTACCCTCCGTGACTCCTGGTGCCCCTACCCTCCGTGACTCCTGGTGCCCCTACCCTCCCTGACTCCTGGTGCCCCTACCCTCCGTGACTCCTGGTGCCCCTACCCTCCGTGACTCCTGGTGCCCCTACCCTCCATGACTCCTGGCACCCTTACCCTCTATGACTCCTGGCACCCTTACCCTCTATGACTCATGGTGCCCCTACCGTCTATGACTCCTGGCACCCCTACCCTCTATGACTCCTGGCACCCCTACCCTCTATGACTCCTGGTGCCCCTACCCTCTAGGACTCCTGGCACCCCTACCCTCTATGACTCCTGGCGCCCCTACCCTCTATGACTCATGGCGCCCCTACCCTCTATGACTCCTGGCACCCCTACCCTCTATGACTCCTGGCACCCTTACCCTCTAGGACTCCTGGCACCCCTACCCTCTATGACTCCTGGCACCCCTACCCTCTATGACTCCTGGTGCCCCTACCCTCTATGACTCATGGTGCCCCTACCCTCTATGACTCCTGGCACCCCTACCCTCTATGACTCCTGGCACCCTTACCCTCTATGACCCCTGGTGCCCCTACCCTCCATGACTCCTGGTGCCCCTACCCTCCATGACTCCTGGCACCCCTACCCTCTATGACTCCTGGTGCCCCTACCCTCCATGACTCCTGGCACCCCCTACCCTCCATGACTCCTGGCACCCCTACACTCCATGACTCCTGGCACCCCTACCCTCCATGACCCCTGGCGCCCCTACCCTCCATGACCCCTGGTGCCCCTACCCTCTATGACTAATGGCACCCATACTCTCCATGACTCCTGGCACCCCTACCCTCCAAGACTCCTGGCGCCCCTACCCTCCGTGACTCCTGGTACCCCTACCCTCCATGACTCCTGGTGCCCCTACCCTCTATGACCCCTGGTGCCCCTACCCTCTATGACTAATGGCACCCATACACTCCATGACTCCTGGTGCCCCTACCCTCTATGACTCCTGTCACCCCCTACCCTCCATGACTCCTGGCGCCCCTACCCTCCATGACTCCTGGTGCCCATACCCTCCATAACTCCTGTCACCCCTACCCTCCATGACTCCTGGCACCCCTACCCTCCATGACTCCTGGTGCCCCTACCCTCCATGACTCCTGGTGCCCCTACCCTCTATGACTCCTTGTGCCCCTACCCTCTATGACTCCTGGCACCCCTACACTCTATGACTCTGGCACCCCTACCCTCCATGACTCCTGGTGCCCCTACCCTCCATGACTCCTGGTGCCCCTACTCTCTATGACTCTTGGCACCTCGACCCTCCATGACTCCTGGCACCCCAAGCCCTCTATGACTCCTGGCACCCCTACCCTCCATGACTCCTGGCACCCCTACCCTCCATGACTCCTGGAACCCCTACCCTCCATGACCCCCTGACACCCTTACCCTCCATGACTCCTGGTGCCCCTACCCTCCATGACTCCTGGCGCCCCTACCCTCTATGACTCCTGTCACCCCCTACCCTCTATGACTCCTGGTGCCCCTACCCTCCGTGACTCCTGGTGCCCCTACCCTCCGTGACTCCTGGTGCCCCTACCCTCCGTGACTCCTGGTGCCCCTACCCTCCGTGACTCCTGGTGCCCCTACCCTCTATGACTCCTGTCACCCCCTACCCTCCATGACTCCTGGCACCCCTACCCTCCATGACTCCTGGTGCCCATACCCTCCATAACTCCTGTCACCCCCTACCCTCCATGACTCCTGGCACCCCTACCCTCCATGACTCCTGGCACCCCTACCCTCCATGACTCCTGGTGCCCCTACCCTCCATGACTCCTGGTGCCCCTACCCTCTATGACTCCTTGTGCCCCTACCCTCTATGACTCCTGGCACCCCTACACTCTATGACTCCTGGCACCCCTACCCTCCATGACTCCTGGTGCCCCTACCCTCCATGACTCCTGGTGCCCCTACTCTCTATGACTCTTGGCACCTCGACCCTCCATGACTCCTGGCACCCCAAGCCCTCTATGACTCCTGGCACCCCTACCCTCCATGACTCCTGGCACCCCTACCCTCCATGACTCCTGGAACCCCCTACCCTCCATGACCCCTGACACCCTTACCCTCCATGACTCCTGGTGCCCCTACCCTCCATGACTCCTGGCGCCCCTACCCTCTATGACTCCTGTCACCCCCTACCCTCTATGACTCCTGGTGCCCCTACCCTCCGTGACTCCTGGTGCCCCTACCCTCCGTGACTCCTGGTGCCCCTACCCTCCGTGACTCCTGGTGCCCCTACCCTCCGTGACTCCTGGTGCCCCTACCCTCCGTGACTCCTGGCACCCCTACCCTCCGTGACTCCTGGCGCCCTACCCTCCGTGACTCCTGGTGCCCCTACCCTCCGTGACTCCTGGTGCCCCTACCCTCCGTGACTCCTGGTGCCCCTACCCTCCGTGACTCCTGGCACCCCTACCCTCCGTGACTCCTGGCACCCCTACCCTCCGTGACTCCTGGTGCCCCTACCCTCCGTGACTCCTGGTGCCCCCTACCCTCCGTGACTCCTGGTGCCCCTACCCTCCGTGACTCCTGGTGCCCCTACCCTCCGTGACTCCTGGTGCCCCTACCCTCTATGACTCCTGGCACCCTTACCCTCTATGACTCCTGGCACCCTTACCCTCTATGACTCATGGTGCCCCTACCCTCTATGACTCCTGGCACCCCCTACCCTCTATGACTCCTGGCACCCCTACCCTCTATGACTCCTGGTGCCCCTACCCTCTAGGACTCCTGGCACCCCTACCCTCTATGACTCCTGGCACCCCTACCCTCTATGACTCATGGCGCCCCTACCCTCTATGACTCCTGGCACCCCTACCCTCTATGACTCCTGGCACCCTTACCCTCTAGGACTCCTGGCACCCCTACCCTCTATGACTCCTGGCACCCCTACCCTCTATGACTCCTGGTGCCCCTACCCTCTATGACTCATGGTGCCCCTACCCTCTATGACTCCTGGCACCCCTACCCTCTATGACTCCTGGCACCCTTACCCTCTATGACCCCTGGTGCCCCTACCCTCCATGACTCCTGGTGCCCCTACCCTCCATGACTCCTGGCACCCCTACCCTCTATGACTCCTGGTGCCCCTACCCTCCATGACTCCTGGCACCCCCTACCCTCCATGACTCCTGGCACCCCTACACTCCATGACTCCTGGCACCCCTACCCTCCATGACCCCTGGCGCCCCTACCCTCCATGACCCCTGGTGCCCCTACCCTCTATGACTAATGGCACCCATACTCTCCATGACTCCTGGCACCCCCTACCCTCCAAGACTCCTGGCGCCCCTACCCTCCGTGACTCCTGGTACCCCTACCCTCCATGACTCCTGGTGCCCCTACCCTCTATGACCCCTGGTGCCCCTACCCTCTATGACTAATGGCACCCATACACTCCATGACTCCTGGTGCCCCTACCCTCTATGACTCCTGTCACCCCCTACCCTCCATGACTCCTGGCGCCCCTACCCTCCATGACTCCTGGTGCCCATACCCTCCATAACTCCTGTCACCCCCTACCCTCCATGACTCCTGGCACCCCTACCCTCCATGACTCCTGGTGCCCCTACCCTCCATGACTCCTGGTGCCCCTACCCTCTATGACTCCTTGTGCCCCTACCCTCTATGACTCCTGGCACCCCTACACTCTATGACTCCTGGCACCCCTACCCTCCATGACTCCTGGTGCCCCTACCCTCCATGACTCCTGGTGCCCCTACTCTCTATGACTCTTGGCACCTCGACCCTCCATGACTCCTGGCACCCCAAGCCCTCTATGACTCCTGGCACCCCTACCCTCCATGACTCCTGGCACCCCTACCCTCCATGACTCCTGGAACCCCTACCCTCCATGACCCCTGACACCCTTACCCTCCATGACTCCTGGTGCCCCTACCCTCCATGACTCCTGGCGCCCCTACCCTCTATGACTCCTGTCACCCCTACCCTCTATGACTCCTGGTGCCCCTACCCTCCGTGACTCCTGGTGCCCCTACCCTCCGTGACTCCTGGTGCCCCTACCCTCCATGACTCCTGGTGCCCCTACCCTCCGTGACTCCTGGTGCCCCTACCCTCTATGACTCCTGTCACCCCCTACCCTCCATGACTCCTGGCACCCCTACCCTCCATGACTCCTGGAGCCCATACCCTCCATGACTCCTGTCACCCCCTACCCTCCATGACTCCTGGCACCCCTACCCTCCATGACTCCTGGCACCCCTACCCTCCATGACTCCTGGTGCCCCTACCCTCCATGACTCCTGGTGCCCCTACCCTCTATGACTCCTTGTGCCCCTACCCTCTATGACTCCTGGCACCCCTACACTCTATGACTCCTGGCACCCCTACCCTCCATGACTCCTGGTGCCCCTACCCTCCCATGACTCCTGGTGCCCCTACTCTCTATGACTCTTGGCACCTCGACCCTCCATGACTCCTGGCACCCCAAGCCCTCTATGACTCCTGGCACCCCTACCCTCCATGACTCCTGGCACCCCTACCCTCCATGACTCCTGGAACCCCTACCCTCCATGACCCCTGACACCCTTACCCTCCATGACTCCTGGTGCCCCTACCCTCCATGACTCCTGGCGCCCCTACCCTCTATGACTCCTGTCACCCCCTACCCTCTATGACTCCTGGTGCCCCTACCCTCCGTGACTCCTGGTGCCCCTACCCTCCGTGACTCCTGGTGCCCCTACCCTCCGTGACTCCTGGTGCCCCTACCCTCCGTGACTCCTGGTGCCCCTACCCTCCGTGACTCCTGGCACCCCTACCCTCCGTGACTCCTGGCGCCCCTACCCTCCGTGACTCCTGGTGCCCCTACCCTCCGTGACTCCTGGTGCCCCTACCCTCCTTGACTCCTGGTGCCCCTACCCTCCGTGACTCCTGGCACCCCTACCCTCCGTGACTCCTGGCACCCCTACCCTCCGTGACTCCTGGTGCCCCTACCCTCCGTGACTCCTGGTGCCCCTACCCTCCGTGACTCCTGGTGCCCCCTACCCTCCGTGACTCCTGGTGCCCCTACCCTCCGTGACTCCTGGTGCCCCTACCCTCTATGACTCCTGGCACCCTTACCCTCTATGACTCCTGGCACCCTTACCCTCTATGACTCATGGTGCCCCTACCCTCTATGACTCCTGGCACCCCTACCCTCTATGACTCCTGGCACCCCTACCCTCTATGACTCCTGGTGCCCCTACCCTCTAGGACTCCTGGCACCCCTACCCTCTATGACTCCTGGCACCCCTACCCTCTATGACTCATGGCGCCCCTACCCTCTATGACTCCTGGCACCCCTACCCTCTATGACTCCTGGCACCCTTACCCTCTAGGACTCCTGGCACCCCTACCCTCTATGACTCCTGGCACCCCTACCCTCTATGACTCCTGGTGCCCCTACCCTCTATGACTCATGGTGCCCCTACCCTCTATGACTCCTGGCACCCCTACCCTCTATGACTCCTGGCACCCTTACCCTCTATGACCCCTGGTGCCCCTACCCTCCATGACTCCTGGTGCCCCTACCCTCCATGACTCCTGGCACCCCTACCCTCTATGACTCCTGGTGCCCCTACCCTCCATGACTCCTGGCACCCCCTACCCACCATGACACCTGGCACCCCTACACACCATGACTCCTGGCACCCCTACCCTCCATGACCCCTGGCGCCCCTACCCTCCATGACCCCTGGTGCCCCTACCCTCTATGACTAATGGCACCCATACTCTCCATGACTCCTGGCACCCCTACCCTCCATGACTCCTGGCGCCCCTACCCTCCGTGACTCCTGGTACCCCTACCCTCCATGACTCCTGGTGCCCCTACCCTCTATGACCCCTGGTGCCCCTACCCTCTATGACTAATGGCACCCATACACTCCATGACTCCTGGTGCCCCTACCCTCTATGACTCCTGTCACCCCCTACCCTCCATGACTCCTGGCACCCCTACCGTCCATGACTCCTGGTGCCCATACCCTCCATAACTCCTGTCACCCCCTACCCTCCATGACTCCTGGCACCCCTACCCTCCATGACTCCTGGTGCCCCTACCCTCCATGACTCCTGGTGCCCCTACCCTCTATGACTCCTGGTGCCCCTACCCTCTATGACTCCTGGCACCCCTACACTCTATGACTCCTGGCACCCCTACCCTCCATGACTCCTGGTGCCCCTACCCTCCATGACTCCTGGTGCCCCTACTCTCTATGACTCTTGGCACCTCGACCCTCCATGACTCCTGGCACCCCAAGCCCTCTATGACTCCTGGCACCCCTACCCTCCATGACTCCTGGCACCCCTACCCTCCATGACTCCTGGAACCCCTACCCTCCATGACCCCTGACACCCTTACCCTCCATGACTCCTGGTGCCCCTACCCTCCATGACTCCTGGCGCCCCTACCCTCTATGACTCCTGGCACCCCTACCCTCCATGGCTCCTGGTGCCCCGACCCTCCATGACTCCTGGTGCCCCTACCCTCTATGACTCCTGGCGCCCCTACCCTCCATGACTCCTGGCGCCCCTACCCTCCATGACTCCTGGTGCCCCTACCCTCCATAACTCCTGGTGCCCCTACCCTCCATGACTCCTGGTGCCCCTACCCACCATGACTCCTGGTGCCCCTACCCTCCATGACTCCTGGCACCCCTACACTCCATGACTCCTGGTGCCCCTACCCTCCATGACTCCTGGCACCCCTACCCTCCATGACTCCTGGTGCCCCTACCCTCCATGACTCCTGGTGCTTCCCCACACCATGACTCCTGGCACCCCCCCACACCATGACTCCTGGCACCCCCCACACCAGGTCAAGAGAAACAGAGATAACCCACATGATGTAGAGGTTGGGGTTATACTGGTCATCAGAGAGGTTTAGAGAAACAGAGATAACCCACATGATGTGGAGGTTGATCATCAATGTTTCCATTCAACCTGCCTGTCCTGCCTTGAGGAGGCATTGCCGTTAAGACGACCAGTGCTGACATTTCAGCTCAATGGACAGCGGTCTCGGCACAGTGGTAGAAAAAGTACTCAATTATCAGACTTGAGTAAAAGTCTAAAAGTATTTGGTTTGAAATGTACTTAAGTATGAAAAGTATAATTACATTATTACTTATATTGAGCAAACCAGACGACAACATTTTAATTTTTAAAATGTTTATTTACGGATAGCCAGGGGCACACTCCAACACTCAGACATCATTTAGAAACGAAGCATTTGTGTTTAGTGAGTCCTCCAGATCAGAGGCAGTAGGGATGACCAGGGATGTTCTCTGTTTAGTGAGTCCTCCAGATCAGAGGCAGTAGGGATGACCAGGGATGTTCTCTGTTTAGTGAGTCCTCCAGATCAGAGGCAGTAGGGATGACCAGGGATGTTCTCTGTTTAGTGAGTCCTCCAGATCAGAGGCAGTAGGGGCGACCAGGGATGTTCTCTGTTTAGTGAGTCCTCCAGATCAGAGGCAGTAGGGATGACCAGGGATGTTCTCTGTTTAGTGAGTCCTCCAGATCAGAGGCAGTAGGGATGACCAGGGATGTTCTCTGTTTAGTGAGTCCTCCAGATCAGAGGCAGTAGGGATGACCAGGGATGTTCTCTGTTTAGTGAGTCCTCCAGATCAGAGGCAGTAGGGATGACCAGGGAGGTTCTCTGTTTAGTGAGTCCTCCAGATCAGAGGCAGTAGGGATGACCAGGGAGGTTCTCTGTTTAGTGAGTCCTCCAGATCAGAGGCAGTAGGGATGACCAGGGAGGTTCTCTGTTTAGTGAGTCCTCCAGATCAGAGGCAGTAGGGATGATGTGACGTAGAAGTCTGTCACTGGCCGCGGGCAGCATTTGGTTCTTTAACGCACACACATATTCATCACTCCTCCCTGCGCCATTATAAGATAAGTTAACAATGTGGGTCGACACACAAATTAACTTCTGTCTTGGTGCATGCATTTCACACTTGTCAATGTTCATATTTGAGAGATACAATAATTATTATACTTATCAATGTTGTGGATGAGCGCATTGTTTGTTTGTTCTGTTCCTCTCTCTCCATCTCTGTAGCTTCCGGGTATGCTGGAAAAGGACCCGAGCTAAGGGAATTGGGTTGGCTTTATAGTGCCTGTCCCAAATGGCTCATTAATGCATATGGGCATATTGAAAGATATTGTTAGTAGTGATGTAATGTTGTAAATGTTATGTTGTGATATTGTTTAAAACCGTGTTGCAATGTATATCCTTTAGTATGTTTAGTTCATGGAAAATGTAGGTTTGTATTGTTAATTGATTCATTAATTAGGGATAATTGTTCTGAGGGAGGGGCTAGCCCTACAAAAGGAGCCTCTCTTTCAGTCATGAAGAGGCAGTTTGGATTGAGCTGTGGATGGGGCAGCATTGTTTTTAAGCTGTCCCATAAGGTAGACGTTGATGGCAGTACTGTTGTTTTTGTTCCGGAATCCCTTGTAAATAAACACCTTTGCACAGAAGAACTTTTGCGGATCCGCCATCTTTTTTATTTTAATAGAGGTTAGGTTATCCAGTTTAGCCTTCTGGCCTACTCTACGTGACAGATGACCAGGGAGGTTCTCTGTTTAGTGAGTCCTCCAGATCAGAGGCAGTAGGGATGGCCAGGGATGTTCTCTGTTTAGTGAGTCCTCCAGATCAGAGACAGAATTATCTACAAATAGAGGAACAGGAATATTCAGTAACAGAGGAACAGGAATATTCACTAACAGAGGAACAGGAATATTCACTAACAGAGGAACAGGAATATTCACTAACAGAGGAACAGGAATATTCACTAACAGAGGAACAGGAATATTCACTAACAGAGGAACAGGAATATTCACTAACAGAGGAACGGGAATATTCACAGAGGAACAGGAATATTCACAAACAGAGGAACAGGAATATTCACTAACAGAGGAACAGGAATATTCACTAACAGAGGAACAGGAATATTCACTAACAGAGGAACAGGAATATTCACAGAGGAACAGGAATATTCACTAACAGAGGAACAGGAATATTCACTAACAGAGGAACAGGAATATTCACTAACAGAGGAACAGGAATATTCACTAACAGAGGAACAGGAATATTCACTAACAGAGGAACAGGAATATTCACAGAGGAACAGGAATATTCACTAACAGGGAACAGGAATATTCACTAACAGAGGAACAGGAATATTCACTAACAGAGGAACAGGAATATTCACTAACAGAGGAACAGGAATATTCACTAACAGAGGAACAGGAATATTCACTAACAGAGGAACAGTAATATTCACTAACAGAGGAACAGGAATATTCACTAACAGAAGAACAGGAATATTCACTAACAGAGGAACTGGAATATTCACTAACAGAGGAACAGGAATATTCACTAACAAAGGAACAGGAATATTCACTAACAGAGGAACAGGAATATTCACTAACAGAGGAACAGGAATATTCACTAACAGAGGAACAGGAATATTCACTAACAGAGGAACAGGAATATTCACAGAGGAACAGGAATATTCACTAACAGAGGAACAGGAATATTCACAGAGGAACAGGAATATTCACTAACAGAGGAACGGGAATATTCACTAACAGAGGAACAGGAATATTCACTAACAGAGGAACAGGAATATTCACAGAGGAACAGGAATATTCACTAACAGAGGAACAGGAATATTCACTAACAGAGGAACAGGAATATTCACTAACAGAGGAACAGGAATATTCACAGAGGAACAGGAATATTCACTAACAGAGGAACAGGAATATTCACTAACAGAGGAACAGGAATATTCACTAACAGAGGAACAGGAATATTCACTAATAGAGGAACAGGAATATTCACTAACAGAGGAACAGGAATATTCACTAATAGAGGTACAGGAATATTCACTAACAGAGGAACAGGAATATTCACAGAGGAACAGGAATATTCACAAACAGAGGAACAGGAATATTCACTAACAGAGGAACAGGAATATTCACTAACAGAGGAACAGGAATATTCACTAACAGAGGAACAGGAATATTCACTAACAGAGGAACAGGAATATTCACTAACAGAGGAACAGGAATATTCACTAACAGAGGAACAGGAATATTCACTAACAGAGGAACGGGAATATTCACTAATAGAGGACCAGGAATATTCACTAATAGAGGAACAGGAATATTCACTAACAGAGGAACAGGAATATTCACTAACAGAGGAACAGGAATATTCACTAACAGAGGAACAGGAATATTCACTAATAGAGGAACAGGAATATTCACTAACAGAGGAACAGGAATATTCACTAACAGAGGAACAGGAATATTCACTAACAGAGGAACAGGAATATTCACTAACAGAGGAACAGGAATATTCACTAACAGAGGAACAGGAATATTCACTAACAGAGGAACAGGAATATTCACTAACAGAGGAACAGGAATATTCACAGAGGAACAGGAATATTCACTAACAGAGGAACAGGAATATTCACTAACAGAGGCACAGGAATATTCACTAACAGAGGAACAGGAATATTCACAGAGGAACAGGAATATTCACTAACAGAGGAACAGGAATATTCACTAACAGAGGAACAGGAATATTCACTAACAGAGGAACAGGAATATTCACTAACAGAGGAACAGGAATATTCACTAACAGAGGAACAGGAATATTCACAGAGGAACAGGAATATTCACTAACAGGGGAACAGGAATATTCACTAACAGAGGAACAGGAATATTCACTAACAGAGGAACAGGAATATTCACTAACAGAGGAACAGGAATATTCACTAACAGAGGAACAGGAATATTCACTAACAGAGGAACAGTAATATTCACTAACAGAGGAACAGGAATATTCACTAACAGAAGAACAGGAATATTCACTAACAGAGGAACTGGAATATTCACTAACAGAGGAACAGGAATATTCACTAACAGAGGAACAGGAATATTCACTAACAGAGGAACAGGAATATTCACTAACAGAGGAACAGGAATATTCACTAACAGAGGAACAGGAATATTCACTAACAGAGGAACAGGAATATTCACAGAGGAACAGGAATATTCACTAACAGAGGAACAGGAATATTCACAGAGGAACAGGAATATTCACTAACAGAGGAACAGGAATATTCAATAACAGAGGAACAGGAATATTCACTAACAGAGGAACAGGAATATTCACAGAGGAACAGGAATATTCACTAACAGAGGAACAGGAATATTCACTAACAGAGGAACAGGAATATTCACTAACAGAGGAACAGGAATATTCACAGAGGAACAGGAATATTCACTAACAGAGGAACAGGAATATTCACTAACAGAGGAACAGGAATATTCACTAACAGAGGAACAGGAATATTCACTAATAGAGGAACAGGAATATTCACTAACAGAGGAACAGGAATATTCACTAACAGAGGAACAGGAATATTCACTAACAGAGGAACAGGAATATTCACAGAGGAACAGGAATATTCACTAACAGAGGAACAGGAATATTCACAGAGGAACAGGAATATTCACTAATAGAGGAACAGGAATATTCACTAACAGAGGAACAGGAATATTCACTAATAGAGGTACAGGAATATTCACTAACAGAGGAACAGGAATATTCACAGAGGAACAGGAATATTCACAAACAGAGGAACAGGAATATTCACTAACAGAGGAACAGGAATATTCACTAACAGAGGAACAGGAATATTCACTAACAGAGGAACAGGAATATTCACTAACAGAGGAACAGGAATATTCACTAACAGAGGAACAGGAATATTCACTAACAGAGGAACAGGAATATTCACTAACAGAGGAACGGGAATATTCACTAATAGAGGACCAGGAATATTCACTAATAGAGGAACAGGAATATTCACTAACAGAGGAACAGGAATATTCACTAACAGAGGAACAGGAATATTCACTAACAGAGGAACAGGAATATTCACTAATAGAGGAACAGGAATATTCACTAACAGAGGAACATGAATATTCACTAACAGAGGAACAGGAATATTCACTAACAGAGGAACAGGAATATTCACTAACAGAGGAACAGGAATATTCACTAACAGAGGAACAGGAATATTCACAGAGGAACAGGAATATTCACTAACAGAGGAACAGGAATATTCACTAACAGAGGAACAGGAATATTCACTAACAGAGGAACAGGAATATTCACTAACAGAGGAACAGGAATATTCACTAACAGAGGAACAGGAATATTCACTAACAGAGGAACAGGAATATTCACTAACAGAGGAACAGGAATATTCACAGAGGAACAGGAATATTCACTAACAGAGGAACAGGAATATTCACTGAAGAACAGGAATATTTGCATTCAACAACAAACAAACAAAAACAGAGAAAATGTTCTTCTTACCTTAAGTTTCTTACCTTCAATTGGCTTTAACCTGATTTCTAGTTTTTTTTTCTTCACTGACTGTGGCTTCAATCAGACGACGTGGAAAAGATGTCTGAACGTATCTATGGCAACCATACAGGCTTAAAAGGCACTTGAGGCCAGGAGCAGGTTGAGGTAAATGAAATAACAGACTTTACTTTACCTGTAAATAACACTTTAGTAGCAGGCGGGTGGCAGACTTCTCTTTCCCTCTGTCTCCAAATCCTTTCCCTCTGTCTTCAAGCCCTCTCCCTCTGTCTCCAAGCCCTCTCCCTCTGTCTCCAAGCCCTCTGTCTCCAAGCCCTCTGTCTCCAAGCCCTCTGTCTCCAAGCCCTCTGTCTCCAAGCCCTCTGTCTCCAAGCCCTCTGTCTCCAAGCCCTCTGTCTCCAAGCCCTCTGTCTCCAAGCCCTCTGTCTCCAAGCCCTCTGTCTCCAAGCCCTCTGTCTCCAAGCCCTCTGTCTCCAAGCCCTCTGTCTCCAAGCCCTCTCCCTCTGTCTCCAAGCCCTCTCCCTCTGTCTCCAAGCCCTCTCCCTCTGTCTCCAAGCCCTCTCCCTCTGTCTCCAAGCCCTCTCCCTCTGTCTCCAAGCCCTCTCCATCTGTCTCCAAGCCCTCTCCATCTGTCTCCAAATCCTCTCCCTCTGTCTCCAAGCCCTCTGTCTCCAAGCCCTCTGTCTCCAAGCCCTCTGTCTCCAAGCCCTCTGTCTCCAAGCCCTCTGTCTCCAAGCAGGAGGTGGAAGGAGGTGGTAGGAGGTGGTAAAGGGAGGTGGTAAAGGGAGATGGTAGGAGGTGGTAAAGGGAGGTGGTAAAGGGAGATGGTAGGAGGTGGTAAAGGGAGGTGGTAGGAGGTGGTAAAGGGAGATGGTAGGAGGTGGTAGGAGGTGGTAAAGGGAGATGCTAGGAGGTGGTAAAGGGAGATGGTAGGAGGTGGTAAAGGGAGATAGTAGGAGATGGTAAAGGGAGATGGTAGGAGGTGGTAGGAGGGGGTAAAGGGAGATGGTAGGAGGTGGTAAAGGGAGATGGTAGGAGGTGGTAAAGGGAGATGGTAGGAGGTGGTAGGGGGTGGTAGGAGGTGGTAAAGGGAGATGGTAGGAGGTGGTAGGAGGTGGTAAAGGGAGATGGTAGGAGGTGGTAAAGGGAGGTGGTAGGGGGTGGTAGGAGGTGGTAAAGGGAGATGGTAGGGGGTGGTAGGAGGTGGTAAAGGGAGATGGTAGGAGGTGGTAAAGGGAGATGATAGGAGGTGGTAGGAGGTGGTAGGAGGTGGTAAAGGGAGATGGTAGGAGGTGGTAAAGGGAGATGGTAGGAGGTGGTAAAGAGAGATGGTAGGAGGTGGTAGGAGGTGGTAAAGGGAGATGGTAGGAGGTGGTAGGAGGTGGTAAAGGGAGGTGGTAGGAGGTGGTAAAGGGAGGTGGTAGGAGGTGGTAGGAGGTGGTAAAGGGAGGTGGTAGGAGGTGGTAGGAGGTGGTAAAGGGGGGTGGTAGGAGGTGGTAAAGGGAGGTGGTAGGAGGTGGTAAAGGGAGGTGGTAGGAGGTGGTAAAGGGAGGTGGTAGGAGGTGGTAAAGGGGGGTGGTAGGAGGTGGTAAAGGGAGGTGGTAGGAGGTGGTAAAGGGAGGTGGTAGGAGGTGGTAAAGGGGGTGGTAGGAGGTGGTAAAGGGGGTGGTAGGAGGTGGTAAAGGGAGGTGGTAGGAGGTGGTAAAGGGAGGTGGTAGGAGGTGGTAAAGGGCGGTGGTAGGAGGTGGTAAAGGGAGGTGGTAGGAGGTGGTAAAGGGAGGTGGTAGGAGGTGGTAAAGGGAGATGCTAGGAGGTGGTAAAGGGAGGTGGTAGGAGGTGGTAAAGGGAGGTGGTAGGAGGTGGTAAAGGGGGGTGGTAGGAGGTGGTAAAGGGAGGTGGTAGGAGGTGGTAAAGGGAGGTGGTAGGAGGTGGTAAAGGGAGATGCTAGGAGGTGGTAAAGGGAGGTGGTAGGAGGTGGTAAAGGGAGGTGGTAGGAGGTGGTAAAGGGGGGTGGTAGGAGGTGGTAAAGGGAGGTGGTAGGAGGTGGTAAAGGGAGGTGGTAGGAGGTGGTAAAGGGAGGTGCTAGGAAGTGGTAAAGGGGGTGGTAGGAGGTGGTAAAGGGGGTGGTAGGAGGTGGTAAAGGGAGGTGGTAGGAGGTGGTAAAGGGAGGTGGTAAAGGGGGTGGTAGGAGGTGGTAAAGGGGGTGGTAGGAGGTGGTAAAGGGAGGTGGTAAAGGGGGTGGTAGGAGGTGGTAAAGGGGGTGGTAGGAGGTGGTAAAGGGGGTGGTAGGAGGTGGTAAAGGGAGGTGGTAAGGGGGGTGGTAGGAGGTGGTAAAGGGGGTGGTAGGAGGTGGTAAAGGGGGTGGTAGGAGGTGGTAAAGGGAGATGGTAGGAGGTGGTAGGAGGTGGTAGGAGGTGGTAAAGGGGGGTGGTAGGAGGTGGTAAAGGGAGGTGGTAGGAGGTGGTAGGAGGTGGTAAAGGGAGGTGGTAGGAGGTGGTAAAGGGAGGTGGTAGGAGGTGGTAGGAGGTGGTAGGAGGTGGTAAAGGGAGGTGGTAGGAGGTGGTAGGAGGTGGTAGGAGGTGGTAAAGGGAGGTGGTAGGAGGTGGTAAAGGGAGATGGTAGGAGGTGGTAGGAGGTGGTAGGAGGTGGTAAAGGGAGGTGGTAGGAGGTGGTAAAGGGGGGTGGTAGGAGGTGGTAAAGGGAGATGGTAGGAGGTGGTAAAGGGAGGTGGTAGGAGGTGGTAAAGGGAGATGGTAGGAGGTGGTAAAGGGAGGTGGTAGGAGGTGGTAAAGGGAGATGGTAGGAGGTGGTAAAGGGAGGTGGTAGGAGGTGGTAAAGGGAGATGGTAGGAGGTGGTAGGAGGTGGTAAAGGGAGATGCTAGGAGGTGGTAAGGGAGGTGGTAGGAGGTGGTAAAGGGGGGTGGTAGGAGGTGGTAAAGGGATATGGTAGGAGGTGGTAGGAGGTGATAAAGGGAGATGCTAGGAGGTGGTAGGAGGTGGTAAAGGGAGATGCTAGGAGGTGGTAAAGGGAGGTGGTAGGAGGTGGTAAAGGGGGGTGGTAGGAGGTGGTAAAGGGAGGTGGTAGGAGGTGGTAGGAGGTGGTAAAGGGGGGTGGTAGGAGGTGGTAAAGGGGGGTGGTAGGAGGTGGTAAAGGGAGGTGGTAGGAGGTGGTAGGAGGCGATAAAAGGTGAACCAGGGGAACAGTTTTGTAGGAGATGAATCCCATGAAATCAGGCTCCTTGTCCCAGACCTGCTGTTTTCAACTCTCTACTTCTTCCGAGGTTCTGGCCTTTATTGGGAGTTTTTAGTTTTTCTCCTTCCTGTCTCCTCTCCCCCCTGTCTCCAACTCAGTCTCCCCACTCTCTACACTGACTCCTCCTCTCCTCCTTTCCTGCCCGTCTCCTCCTTTCCTCCCTGTCTCCCACTCTCCACACTGTCTCCTCATCTCCTCCCTGTCTCCTCCTTTCCTCCCTGTCTCCCCACTCTCCACACTGTCTCCTCATCTCCTCCCTGTCTCCTCATCTCCTCCCTGTCTCCTCCTCTCCTCCCTGTCTCCCCACACTGTCTCCTCCTCTCCTGCCTGTCTCCTCCTTTCCTCCCGGTCTCCCCACTCTCCTCCCTGTCTCCCCACTCTCCACACTGTCTCCTCATCTCCTCCCTGTCTCCTCCTTTCCTCCCTGTCTCCCCACTCTCCACACTGTCTCCTCCTCTCCTCCCTGTCTCCTCCTCAGTCTCCCCGCAGCCTTAGAGGGTTTACCAAATCAAGTTGTGATCCTGTCTGGGTTAACCTGGTTTACTCATTTAGCTTGGAACATCTGGTACCCGGCAACACTTTGCAGGTCCACAGTGATAGGCTGAGACGATCACGACCCCACAGGAAGTGCTCGATGCTAATCCAATCAGAACCCAGGTCTGTCAGAGAGAGAACAAATGAAAGGCACTATAAAAAAAAATATCTGGAACCCCCCCCCCAAAAAAGCTCCTTCTTGAATGAGTCTGACGTTACACTGGGCTCTGGTGAAAAGCAGAGCACTATAGAGAGAACAGGGCAGTAGAGCACTATAGAGAGAGCAGGGCAGTAGAGCACTATAGAGGGAACAGGGCAGTAGAGCACTATAGAGGGAACAGGGCACTATAGAGGGAACAGGGCATTAGAGCACTATAGAGGGAACAGGGCAGTAGAGTACTATAGAGGGAACAGGGCAGTAGAGCATTATAGAGGGAACAGGGCAGTGGAGCACTATAGAGGGAACAGGGCAGTAGAGTACTATAGAGGGAACAGGGCAGTAGAGTACTATAGAGGGAACAGGGCAGTAGAGCACTATAGAGGGAACAGGGCAGTAGAGCACTATAGAGGGAACAGGACAGTAGAGCACTATAGAGGGAACAGGGCAGTAGAGCACTATAGAGGGAACAGGGCGGTAGAGCACTATAGAGGGAACAGGACGGTAGAGCACTATAGAGGGAACAGGGCAGTAGAGCACTATAGAGGGAACAGGGCAGTAGAGCACTATAGAGGGAACAGGACAGTAGAGCACTATAGAGGGAACAGGGCAGTAGAGCACTATAGAGGGAACAGGGCAGTAGAGCACTATAGAGGGAACAGGGAGGTAGAGCACTATAGAGGGAACAGGGTAGTAGAGCACTATAGAGGGAACAGGGCAGTAGAGCACTATAGAGGGAGCAGGGCAGTAGAGCACTATAGAGGGAGCAGGGCAGTAGAGCACTATAGAGGGAACAGGGCAGTAGAGCACTATAGAGGGAACAGGGCAGTAGAGCACTATAGAGGGAACAGGGCAGTAGAGCACTATAGAGGGAGCAGGGCAGTAGAGCACTATAGAGGGAACAGGGCAGTAGAGCACTATAGAGGGAACAGGGCAGTAGAGCACTATAGAGGGAGCAGGGCAGTAGAGCACTATAGAGGGAGCAGGGCAGTAGAGCACTATAGAGGGAACAGGGCAGTAGAGCACTATAGAGGGAACAGGGCAGTAGAGCACTATAGAGGGAACAGGACAGTAGAGCACTATAGAGGGAACAGGGCAGTAGAGCACTATAGAGGGAACAGGGCAGTAGAGCACTATAGAGGGAACAGGGCGGTAGAGCACTATAGAGGGAACAGGGTGGTAGAGCACTATAGAGGGAACAGGACAGTAGAGCACTATAGAGAGAGCAGGGCAGTAGAGCACTATAGAGGGAACAGGGTGGTAGAGCACTATAGAGGGAACAGGGTGGTAGAGCACTATAGAGGGAACAGGGCAGTAGAGCACTATATAGGGAACATGGCAGTAGAGCACTATAGAGAGAGCAGGGCAGTAGAGCACTATAGAGGGAACAGGGCAGTAGAGCACTATAGAAGGAACAGGGCAGTAGAGCACTATAGAGGGAACAGGGCAGTAGAGTACTATAGAGGGAACAGGGCACTATAGAGGGAACAGGTCATTAGAGCACTATAGAGGGAACAGGGCAGTAGAGTACTATAGAGGGAACAGGGCAGTAGAGCACTATAGAGGGAACAGGGCAGTGGAGCACTATAGAGGGAACAGGGCAGTAGAGTACTATAGAGGGAACAGGGCAGTAGAGCACTATAGAGGGAACAGGGCAGTAGAGCACTATAGAGGGAACAGAGCAGTAGAGCACTATAGAGGGAACAGGACAGTAGAGCACTATAGAGGGAACAGGGCAGTAGAGTACTATACAGCGAGCAGGGCACTATAGAGGGAACAGGGCAGTAGAGCACTATAGAGGGAACAGGGCAGTAGAGCACTATAGAGGGAACAGGGCAGTGGAGCACTATAGAGGGAACAGGGCAGTAGAGTACTATAGAGGGAACAGGGCAGTAGAGTACTATAGAGGGAACAGGGCAGTAGAGCACTATAGAGGGAACAGGGCAGTAGAGCACTATAGAGGGAACAGAGCAGTAGAGCACTATAGAGGGAACAGGACAGTAGAGCACTATAGAGGGAACAGGGCAGTAGAGTACTATACAGCGAGCAGGGCACTATAGAGGGAACAGGGCAGTAGAGCACTATAGAGGGAACAGGGCAGTAGAGCACTATAGAGGGAACAGGGCAGTAGAGCACTATAGAGGGAACAGTGCAGTAGAGCACTATAGAGGGAACAGGGCAGTAGAGCACTATAGAGGGAACAGGGTGGTAGAGCACTATAGAGGGAACAGGACAGTAGAGCACTATAGAGGGAACAGGGCAGTAGAGCACTATAGAGGGAACAGGGCAGTAGAGCACTATAGAGGGAACAGGGCGGTAGAGCACTATAGAGGGAACAGGGTGGTAGAGCACTATAGAGGGAACAGGACAGTAGAGCACTATAGAGAGAGCAGGGCAGTAGAGCACTATAGAGGGAACAGGGTGGTAGAGCACTATAGAGGGAACAGCGGTGGTAGAGCACTATAGAGGGAACAGGGCAGTAGAGCACTATATAGGGAACATGGCAGTAGAGCACTATAGAGAGAGCAGGGCAGTAGAGCACTATAGAGGGAACAGGGCAGTAGAGCACTATAGAGGGAACAGGGCAGTAGAGCACTATAGAGGGAACAGGGCAGTAGAGTACTATAGAGGGAACAGGGCACTATAGAGGGAACAGGTCATTAGAGCACTATAGAGGGAACAGGGCAGTAGAGTACTATAGAGGGAACAGGGCAGTAGAGCACTATAGAGGGAACAGGGCAGTGGAGCACTATAGAGGGAACAGGGCAGTAGAGTACTATAGAGGGAACAGGGCAGTAGAGCACTATAGAGGGAACAGGGCAGTAGAGCACTATAGAGGGAACAGAGCAGTAGAGCACTATAGAGGGAACAGGACAGTAGAGCACTATAGAGGGAACAGGGCAGTAGAGTACTATAGAGCGAGCAGTGCACTATAGAGGGAACAGGGCAGTAGAGCACTATAGAGGGAACAGGGCAGTAGAGCACTATAGAGGGAACAGGGCAGTAGAGCACTATAGAGGGAACAGGGCAGTAGAGCACTATAGAGGGAACAGGGCGGTAGAGCACTATAGAGGGAACAGGACAGTAGAGCACTATAGAGGGAACAGGGCAGTAGAGCACTATAGAGGGAACAGGGCAGTAGAGCACTATAGAGGGAACAGGGCAGTAGACTACTATAGAGGGAACAGGGCACTATAGAGGGAACAGGGCATTAGAGCACTATAGAGGGAACAGGGCAGTAGAGTACTATAGAGGGAACAGGGCAGTAGAGCACTATAGAGGGAACAGGGCAGTGGAGCACTATAGAGGGAACAGGGCAGTAGAGTACTATAGAGGGAACAGGGCAGTAGAGTACTATAGAGGGAACAGGGCAGTAGAGCACTATAGAGGGAACAGGGCAGTAGAGCACTATAGAGGGAACAGAGCAGTAGAGCACTATAGAGGGAACAGGACAGTAGAGCACTATAGAGGGAACAGGGCAGTAGAGTACTATACAGCGAGCAGGGCACTATAGAGGGAACAGGGCAGTAGAGCACTATAGAGGGAACAGGGCAGTAGAGCACTATAGAGGGAACAGGGCAGTAGAGCACTATAGAGGGAACAGTGCAGTAGAGCACTATAGAGGGAACAGGGCAGTAGAGCACTATAGAGGGAACAGGGCACTGTAGAGGGAACAGGACAGTAGAGCACTATAGAGGGAACAGGGCACTATAGAGGGAACAGGGCGGTAGAGCACTATAGAGTGAACAGGGCGGTAGAGCACTATAGAGGGAACAGGACAGTAGAGCACTATAGAGGGAACAGGGTGGTAGAGCACTATAGAGGGAACAGGACAGTAGAGCACTAGAGAGAGAGCAGGGCAGTAGAGCACTATAGAGGGAACAGGGTGGTAGAGCACTATAGAGGGAACAGGGCAGTAGAGCACTATATAGGGAACAGGGCAGTAGAGCACTATAGAGAGAGCAGGGCAGTAGAGCACTATAGAGGGAACAGGGCAGTAGAGCACTATAGAGGGAACAGGGCAGTAGAGCACTATAGAGGGAACAGGGCAGTAGAGCACTATAGAGGGAACAGGGCAGTAGAGTACTATAGAGGGAACAGGGCACTATAGAGGGAACAGGTCATTAGAGCACTATAGAGGGAACAGGGCAGTAGAGTACTATAGAGGGAACAGGGCAGTAGAGCACTATAGAGGGAACAGGGCAGTGGAGCACTATAGAGGGAACAGGGCAGTAGAGTACTATAGAGGGAACAGGGCAGTAGAGCACTATAGAGGGAACAGGGCAGTAGAGCACTATAGAGGGAACAGAGCAGTAGAGCACTATAGAGGGAACAGGACAGTAGAGCACTATAGAGTGAACAGGGCAGTAGAGTACTATAGAGCGAGCATGGCACTATAGAGGGAACAGGGCAGTAGAGCACTATAGAGGGAACAGGGCAGTAGAGCACTATAGAGGGAACAGGGCAGTAGAGCACTATAGAGGGAACAGTGCAGTAGAGCACTATATAGGGAACAGGGCAGTAGAGCACTATAGAGGGAACAGGGCGGTAGAGCACTATAGAGGGAACAGGACAGTAGAGCACTATAGAGGGAACAGGGCAGTAGAGCACTATAGAGGGAACAGGGCAGTAGAGCACTATAGAGGGAACAGGGCAGTAGAGTACTATAGAGGGAACAGGGCACTATAGAGGGAACAGGGCATTAGAGCACTATAGAGGGAACAGGGCAGTAGAGTACTATAGAGGGAACAGGGCAGTAGAGCACTATAGAGGGAACAGGGCAGTGGAGCACTATAGAGGGAACAGGGCAGTAGAGTACTATAGAGGGAACAGGGCAGTAGAGTACTATAGAGGGAACAGGGCAGTAGAGCACTATAGAGGGAACAGGGCAGTAGAGCACTATAGAGGGAACAGAGCAGTAGAGCACTATAGAGGGAACAGGACAGTAGAGCACTATAGAGGGAACAGGGCAGTAGAGTACTATAGAGCGAGCAGGGCACTATAGAGGGAACAGGGCAGTAGAGCACTATAGAGGGAACAGGGCAGTAGAGCACTATAGAGGGAACAGGGCAGTAGAGCACTATAGAGGGAACAGTGCAGTAGAGCACTATAGAGGGAACAGGGCAGTAGAGCACTATAGAGGGAACAGGGCACTGTAGAGGCAACAGGACAGTAGAGCACTATAGAGGGAACAGGGCACTATAGAGGGAACAGGACAGTAGAGCACTATAGAGGGAACAGGGCGGTAGAGCACTATAGAGGGAACAGGACAGTAGAGCACTATAGAGGGAACAGGGCAGTAGAGCACTATAGAGGGAACAGGGCAGTAGAGCACTATAGAGGGAACAGGGCAGTAGAGTACTATAGAGGGAACAGGGCACTATAGAGGGAACAGGTCATTAGAGCACTATAGAGGGAACAGGGCAGTAGAGTACTATAGAGGGAACAGGGCAGTAGAGCACTATAGAGGGAACAGGGCAGTGGAGCACTATAGAGGGAACAGGGCAGTAGAGTACTATAGAGGGAACAGGGCAGTAGAGCACTATAGAGGGAACAGGGCAGTAGAGCACTATAGAGGGAACAGTGCAGTAGAGCACTATAGAGGGAACAGGGCAGTAGAGCACTATAGAGGGAACAGGGCGGTAGAGCACTATAGAGGGAACAGGACAGTAGAGCACTATAGAGGGAACAGGGCAGTAGAGCACTATAGAGGGAACAGGGCAGTAGAGCACTATAGAGGGAACAGGGCAGTAGAGTACTATAGAGGGAACAGGGCACTATAGAGGGAACAGGGCATTAGAGCACTATAGAGGGAACAGGGCAGTAGAGTACTATAGAGGGAACAGGGCAGTAGAGCACTATAGAGGGAACAGGGCAGTGGAGCACTATAGAGGGAACAGGGCAGTAGAGTACTATAGAGGGAACAGGGCAGTAGAGTACTATAGAGGGAACAGGGCAGTAGAGCACTATAGAGGGAACAGGACAGTAGAGCACTATAGAGGGAACAGGGCAGTAGAGTACTATAGAGCAAGCAGGGCACTATAGAGGGAACAGGGCAGTAGAGCACTATAGAGGGAACAGGGCAGTAGAGCACTATAGAGGGAACAGTGCAGTAGAGCACTATAGAGGGAACAGGGCAGTAGAGCACTATAGAGGGAACAGGGCACTGTAGAGGGAACAGGACAGTAGAGCACTATAGAGGGAACAGGGCACTATAGAGGGAACAGGACAGTAGAGCATTAGCCACATTACTATGTATCTCCTGTAGAAGTCCACCTCGTCACTATGTATCTCCTGTAGAAGTCCACCTCGTCACTATGTATCTCCTGTAGAAGTCCACCTCGTCACTATGTATCTCCTGTAGAAGTCCACCTCGTCACTATGTATCTCCTGTAGAAGTCCACCTCGTCACTATGTATCTCCTGTAGAAGTCCACCTCGTCACTATGTATCTCCTGTAGAAGTCCACCTCGTCACTATGTATCTCCTGTAGAAGTCCACCTCGTCACTATGTATCTCCTGTAGAAGTCCACCTCGTCACTATGTATCTCCTGGAGAAGTCCACCTCGTCACTATGTATCTCCTGTAGAAGTCCACCTCGTCACTATGTATCTCCTGTAGAAGTCCACCTCGTCACTATGTATCTCCTGTAGAAGTCCACCTCGTCACTATGTATCTCCTGTAGAAGTCCACCTCATCACTATGTATCTCCTGTAGAAAAACTACATGAAGCCTCTTCTGTTGTATTGCTTCTAAATGCAGCATGTTGCTTATGACCAACATCCCCACACTCAAAACACCGTTGACTACCCGTACTAGCATAAACCATATACAGTCTGTTGTCATACATGACTTTAAACGACAACTCCAACGTCTGCTCCTGGGCCGTCCAACAACATAAACACCTGTTCCCATAACGACATAACCTGTTTCAGAGCCAGGTGTTGGAAACCACATAACCTGTTTCAGAGCCAGGTGTTGGAAACCACATAACCTGTTTCAGAGCCAGGTGTTGGAAACCACATAACCTGTTTCAGAGCCGGGTGTTGGAAACCACATAACCTGTTTCAGAGCCGGGTGTTGGAAACCACATAACCTGTTTCAGAGCCGGGTGTTGGAAACCACATAACCTGTTTCAGAGCCAGGTGTTTAAAACCACATAACCTGTTTCAACAACTGGGTGTTTAAAACCACATAACCTGTTTCAGAGCCGGGTGTTGGAAACCACATAACCTGTTTCAGAGCAAGGTGTTGGAAACCACATAGCCTGTTTCAGAGCCAGGTGTTGGAAACCACATAACCTGTTTCAGAGCCAGGTGTTGGAAACCACATAACCTGTTTCAGAGCCAGGTGTTGGAAACCACATAACCTGTTTCAGAGCCGGGTGTTTGAAACCACATAACCTGTTTCAGAGCCAGGTGTTGGAAACCACATAGCCTGTTTCAGAGCCAGGTGTTGGAAACCACATAACCTGTTTCAGAGCCAGGTGTTGGAAACCACATAACCTGTTTCAAAGCAAGGTGTTGGAAACCACATAGCCTGTTTCAGAGCCAGGTGTTTGAAACCACATAACCTGTTTCAACAACTGGGTGTTTAAAACCACATAACCTGTTTCAGAGCCGGGTGTTGGAAACCACATAACCTGTTTCAGAGCCAGGTGTTGGAAACCACATAACCTGTTTCAGAGCCAGGTGTTGGAAACCACATAACCTGTTTCAGAGCCAGGTGTTGGAAACCACATAACCTGTTTCAGAGCCGGGTGTTGGAAACCACATAACCTGTTTCAGAGCCAGGTGTTGGTAACCACATAACCTGTTTCAGAGCCGGGTGTTTGAAACCACATAACCTGTTTCAGAGCCAGGTGTTTGAAACCACATAACCTGTTTCAGAGCCGGGTGTTGGAAACCACATAACCTGTTTCAGAGCCAGGTGTTTGAAACCACATAACCTGTTTCAGAGCCGGGTGTTTAAAACCACATAACCTGTTTCAGAGCCAGGTGTTTGAAACCACATAACCTGTTTCAGAGCCAGGTGTTTGAAACCACATAACCTGTTTCAGAGCCGGGTGTTTGAAACCACATAACCTGTTTCAGAGCCAGGTGTTTGCAACCACATAACCTGTTTCAGAGCAGGGTGTTGGAAACCACATAACCTGTTTCAGAGCCAGGTGTTGGAAACCACATAACCTGTTTCAGAGCCAGGTGTTGGAAACCACATAACCTGTTTCAGAGCCAGGTGTTTGAAACCACATAACCTGTTTCAGAGCCAGGTGTTGGAAACCACATAGCCTGTTTCAGAGCCAGGTGTTGGAAACCACATAACCTGTTTCAGAGCCAGGTGTTGGAAACCACATAACCTGTTTCAGAGCCAGGTGTTTGAAACCACATAACCTGTTTCAGAGCCAGGTGTTTGCAACCACATAACCTGTTTCAGAGCAGGGTGTTGGAAACCACATAACCTGTTTCAGAGCCAGGTGTTGGAAACCACATAACCTGTTTCAGAGCCAGGTGTTGAAAACCACATAACCTGTTTCAGAGCCAGGTGTTTGAAACCACATAACCTGTTTCAGAGCCAGGTGTTGGAAACCACATAGCCTGTTTCAGAGCCAGGTGTTGGAAACCACATAACCTGTTTCAGAGCCAGGTGTTGGAAACCACATAACCTGTTTCAGAGCCAGGTGTTTGAAACCACATAACCTGTTTCAGAGCCAGGTGTTTGAAACCACATAACCTGTTTCAGAGCCGGGTGTTTGAAACCACATAACCTGTTTCAGAGCCAGGTGTTTGAAACCACATATCCTGTTTCAGAGCCGGGTGTTTGAAACCACATAACCTGTTTCAGAGCCGGTTGTTTACAACCCAACCGGACAATTTTAATTGAAACTTCCCAAACCACAATAACTCGCTCCAACAGCTCATTGGGTATAAACGGTGGTACATTTGAAAATCGTTACCCTTGTTGAAGTACGCCACGCTCAACCATCTGATCAACCAGACGCTCGTCTTTAAGAAGTACACCATGCTCAACCATACGATCAACAAGACGTTACTCTGTAAGAAAAAACACCGCCGCTTTAATCATCCAAGACGCATTCCATATCCTACCTGCTCTCGACCAGAAACTCCTCCACCGTGACAGTAGCGTCAGTAACACACCTGAAGCCGTGCTGAAGTGACAGTAGCTTCAGTAACACACCTGAAGCCGTGCTGAAGTGACAGTAGCATCAGTAACACACCTGAAGCCGTGCTGAAGTGACAGTAGCTTCAGTAACACACCTGAAGACGTGCTGAAGTGACAGTAGCGTCAGTAACACACCTGAAGCCGTGCTGAAGTGACAGTAGCGTCAGTAACACACCTGAAGCCGTGCCGAAGTGACAGTAGCATCAGTAACACACCTGAAGCCGTGCTGAAGTGACAGTAGCGTCAGTAACACACCTGAAGCCGTGCTGAAGTGACAGTAGCGTCAGTAACACACCTGAAGCCGTGCTGAAGTGACAGTAGCATCAGTAACACACCTGAAGCCGTGCTGAAGTGACAGTAGCATCAGTAACACACCTGAAGTGACAGTAGCATCAGTAACACACCTGAAGCCGTGCTGAAGTGACAGTAGCATCAGTAACACACCTGAAGCCGTGCCGAAGTGACAGTAGCATCAGTAACACACCTGAAGCCGTGCTGAAGTGACAGTAGCATCAGTAACACACCTGAAGTGACAGTAGCATCAGTAACACACCTGAAGCCGTGCTGAAGTGACAGTAGCATCAGTAACACACCTGAAGCCGTGCCGAAGTGACAGTAGCTTCAGTAACACACCTGAAGCCGTGCTGAAGTGACAGTAGCATCAGTAACACACCTGAAGCCGTGCCGAAGTGACAGTAGCATCAGTAACACACCTGAAGCCGTGCCGAAGTGACAGTAGCATCAGTAACACACCTGAAGCCGTGCCGAAGTGACAGTAGCTTCAGTAACACACCTGAAGCCGTGCCGAAGTGACAGTAGCATCAGTAACACACCTGAAGCCGTGCCGAAGTGACAGTTGCTTCAGTAACACACCTGAAGCCGTGCTGAAGTGACTGTAGCATCAGTAACACACCTGAAGCCGTGCTGAAGTGACAGTAGCATCAGTAACACACCTGAAGCCGTGCTGAAGTGACAGTAGCGTCAGTAACACACCTGAAGCCGTGCTGAAGTGACAGTAGCGTCAGTAACACACCTGAAGCCGTGCTGAAGTGACAGTAGCATCAGTAACACACCTGAAGCCGTGCTGAAGTGACAGTAGCATCAGTAACACACCTGAAGTGACAGTAGCATCAGTAACACACCTGAAGCCGTGCTGAAGTGACAGTAGCATCAGTAACACACCTGAAGCCGTGCCGAAGTGACAGTAGCATCAGTAACACACCTGAAGCCGTGCTGAAGTGACAGTAGCATCAGTAACACACCTGAAGTGACAGTAGCATCAGTAACACACCTGAAGCCGTGCTGAAGTGACAGTAGCATCAGTAACACACCTGAAGCCGTGCCGAAGTGACAGTAGCTTCAGTAACACACCTGAAGCCGTGCTGAAGTGACAGTAGCATCAGTAACACACCTGAAGCCGTGCCAAAGTGACAGTAGCATCAGTAACACACCTGAAGCCGTGCTGAAGTGACAGTAGCATCAGTAACACACCTGAAGCCGTGAAGTGAAGTGACAGTAGCATGAGTAACACACCTGAACACCGTGCGAAGTGACTGTAGCATCAGTAACACACCTGAAGCCGTGCTGAAGTGACAGTAGCATCAGTAACACACCTGAAGCCGTGCTGAAGTGACAGTAGCATCAGTAACACACCTGAAGTGACAGTAGCATCAGTAACACACCTGAAGCCGTGCTGAAGTGACAGTAGCATCAGTAACACACCTGAAGCCGTGCGAAGTGACAGTAGCTTCAGTAACACACCTGAAGCCGTGCTGAAGTGACAGTAGCATCAGTAACACACCTGAAGCCGTGCCGAAGTGACAGTAGCATCAGTAACACACCTGAAGCCGTGCGAAGTGACAGTAGCATCAGTAACACACCTGAAGCCGTGCTGAAGTGACAGTAGCTTCAGTAACACACCTGAAGTGACAGTAGCATCAGTAACACACCTGAAGAAGTGACAGTAGCATCAGTAACACACCTGAAGCCGTGACAGTAAGTGACAGTAGCTTCAGTAACACACCTGAAGCCGTGCCGAAGTGACTGTAGCATCAGTAACACACCTGAAGCCGTGCCGAAGTGACAGTAGCATCAGTAACACACCTGAAGCCGTGCTGAAGTGACAGTAGCATCAGTAACACACCTGAAGTGACAGTAGCATCAGTAACACACCTGAAGCCGTGCTGAAGTGACAGTAGCATCATCAGTAACACACCTGAAGCCGTGCTGAAGTGAGTGACAGTAGCTTCAGTAACACACCTGAAGCCGTGCTGAAGTGACAGTAGCATCAGTAACACACCTGAAGCCGTGCCGAAGTGACAGTAGCATCAGTAACACACCTGAAGCCGTGCTGAAGTGACAGTAGCATCAGTAACACACCTGAAGCCGTGCTGAAGTGACAGTAGCATCAGTAACACACCTGAAGCCGTGCTGAAGTGACAGTAGCATCAGTAACACACCTGAAGCCGTGCTGAAGTGACTGTAGCATCAGTAACACACCTGAAGCCGCGCCGAAGTGACAGTAGCATCAGTAACACACCTGAAGTGCAGTAGCATCAGTGACAGTAGCATCAGTAACACACCTGAAGCCGTGCAGTAGCGTCAAGTAACACACCTGAAGACGTAGCAGTAACACACCTGAAGTGACAGTAGCATCAGTAACACACCTGAAGCCGTGCTGAAGTGACAGTAGCATCAGTAACACACCTGAAGCCGTGCTGAAGTGACAGTAGCATCAGTAACACACCTGAAGCCGTGCTGAAGTGACTGTAGCACCAGTAACACACCTGAAGCCGTGCTGAAGTGACGTGTAACACACCTGAAGCCTGAAGTGACAGTAGCATCAGTAACACACCTGAAGCCGTGCTGAAGTGACAGTAGCATCAGTAACACACCTGAAGCCGTGCTGAAGTGACAGTAGCATCAGTAACACACCTGAAGCCGTGCTGAAGTGACAGTAGCATCAGTAACACACCTGAAGCCGTGCTGAAGTGACAGTAGCATCAGTAACACACCTGAAGCCGTGCTGAAGTGACTGTAGCATCAGTAACACACCTGAAGCCGTGCTGAAGTGACAGTAGCATCAGTAACACACCTGAAGCCGTGCTGAAGTGACAGCATAGCTGAAGTCAGTAACACACCTGAAGCCGTGCTGAAGTGACAGTAGCTTCAGTAACACACCTGAAGCCGTGCTGAAGTGACAGTAGCATCAGTAACACACCTGAAGCCGTGCTGAAGTGACAGTAGCATCAGTAACACACCTGAAGCCGTGCTGAAGTGACAGTAGCATCAGTAACACACCTGAAGCCGTGCTGAAGTGACAGTAGCATCAGTAACACACCTGAAGCCGTGCTGAAGTGACAGTAGCATCAGTAACACACCTGAAGCCGTGCTGAAGTGACAGTAGCATCAGTAACACACCTGAAGTTACAGTAGCATCAGTAACACACCTGAAGCCGTGCTGAAGTGACAGTAGCATCAGTAACACACCTGAAGCCGTGCCGAAGTGACAGTAGCATCAGTAACACACCTGAAGCCGTGCCGAAGTGACAGTAGCATCAGTAACACACCTGAAGCCGTGCTGAAGTGACAGTAGCATCAGTAACACACCTGAAGTGACAGTAGTGACATCAGTAACACACCTGAAGCCGTGCTGAAGTGACAGTAGCATCAGTAACACACCTGAAGCCGTGCCGAAGTGACAGTAGCTTCAGTAACACACCTGAAGCCGTGCTGAAGTGACAGTAGCATCAGTAACACACCTGAAGCCGTGCCGAAGTGACAGTAGATCAGTAACCACCTGAAGCCGTGCTGAAGTGACAGTAGCATCAGTAACACACCTGAAGCCGTGCTGAAGTGACAGTAGCATCAGAAACACACCTGAAGCCCTGAAGTGAAGCATCAGTAACACACCTGAAGCCGTGCTGAAGTGACAGTAGCATCAGTAACACACCTGAAGCCGTGCTGAAGTGACAGTAGCATCAGTAACACACCTGAAGCCGTCAGTAACACACCCTGAAGTGACAGTAGCATCAGTAACACACCTGAAGCCGTGCTGAAGTGACAGTAGCATCAGTAACACACCTGAAGTGACAGTAGCATCAGTAACACACCTGAAGCCGTGCTGAAGTGACAGTAGCATCAGTAACACACCTGAAGCCGTGCCGAAGTGACAGTAGCATCAGTAACACACCTGCCTGAAGTGACAGTAGCATCAGTAACACACCTGAAGCCGTGCTGAAGTGACAGTAGCATCAGTAACACACCTGAAGCCGTGCGAAGTGACAGTCATCAGTAACACACCTGAAGCCGTGCTGAAGTGACAGTAGCATCAGTAACACACCTGAAGCCGTGCTGAAGTGACAGTAGCATCAGTGACAGTGACAGTAGCATCAGTAACACACCGTGCTGAAGTGACAGTAGCATCAGTAACACACCTGAAGTGACAGTAGCATCAGTAACACACCTGAAGCCGTGCTGAAGTGACAGTAGCATCAGTAACACACCTGAAGCCGTGCTGAAGTGACAGTAGCATCAGTAACACACCTGAAGCCGTGCTGAAGTGACAGTAGCATCAGTAACACACCTGAAGCCGTGCACCTGAAGCCAAGTGACAGTAGCATCAGTAACACACCTGAAGCCGTGCTGAAGTGACAGTAGCATCAGTAACACACCTGAAGCCGTGCTGAAGTGACAGTAGCATCAGTAACACACCTGAAGCCGTGCTGAAGTGACAGTAGCATCAGTAGCATCAGTAACACACCTGAAGCCGTGCTGAAGTGACAGTAGCATCAGTAACACACTGAACTGAAGTGACAGTAGCATCAGTAACACACCTGAAGCCGTGCTGAAGTGACAGTAGCATCAGTAACACACCTGAAGTGACAGTAGCATCAGTAACACACCTGAAGCCGTGCTGAAGTGACAGTAGCAGTAGCAAGTAACACACCTGAAGCGTGTGAAGTGAGTAACAGTAACACCTGAAGCCGTGCTGAAGTGACAGTAGCATCAGTAACACACCTGAAGCCGTGCTGAAGTGACAGTAGCATCAGTAACACACCTGAAGCCGTGCTGAAGTGACAGTAGCATCAGTAACACACCTGAAGCCGTGACTGAAGTGACAGTAGCATCAGTAACACACCTGAAGCCGTGCTGAAGTGACAGTAGCATCAGTAACACACCTGAAGCCGTGCTGAAGTGACAGTAGCATCAGTAACACACCTGAAGCCGTGCTGAAGTGACAGTAGCATCAGTAACACACCTGAAGCCGTGCTGAAGTGACAGTAGCATCAGTAACACCTGAAGCCTGAAGTGACAGTAGCATCAGTAACACACCTGAAGCCGTGCTGAAGTGACAGTAGCATCAGTAACACACACCTGAAGCCGTGCTGAAGTGACAGTAGCATCAGTAACACACCTGAAGCCGTGCTGAAGTGACAGTAGCATCAGTAACACACCTGAAGCCGTGCTGAAGTGACAGTAGCATCAGTAACACACCTGAAGCTGAAGTGACGTAGCATCAGTAACACACCTGAAGTGACAGTAGCATCAGTAACACACCTGAAGCCGTGCTGAAGTGACAGTAGCATCAGTAACACACCTGAAGCCGTGCTGAAGTGACAGTAGCATCAGTAACACACCTGAAGCCGTGCTGAAGTGACAGTAGCATCAGTAACACACCTGAAGCCGTGCTGAAGTGACAGTAGCATCAGCTGAAGTGACAGTAGCATCAGTAACACACCTGAAGCCGTGCTGAAGTGACAGTAGCATCAGTAACACACCTGAAGCCGTGCTGAAGTGACAGTAGCATCAGTAACACACCTGAAGCCGTGCTGAAGTGACAGTAGCATCAGTAACACACCTGAAGCGTGCTGAAGTGACAGTAGCATCAGTAACACACCTGAAGCCGTGCTGAAGTGACAGTAGCATCAGTAACACACCTGAAGCCGTGCTGAAGTGACAGTAGCATCAGTAACACACCTGAAGCCGTGCTGAAGTGACAGTAGACAGTAGCATCAGTAACACACCAGTAGCATCAGTAACACACCTGAAGCCGTGCTGAAGTGACAGTAGCATCAGTAACACACCTGAAGCCGTGCTGAAGTGACAGTAGCATCAGTAACACACCTGAAGCCGTGCTGAAGTGACAGTAGCATCAGTAACACACCTGAAGCCGTGCTGAAGTGACAGTAGCATCAGTAACACACCTGAAGCCGTGCTGAAGTGACAGTAGCATCAGTAACACACCTGAAGCCGTGCTGAAGTGACAGTAACACACCTGAAGCCGTGCTGAAGTGCAGTAGCATCAGTAACACACCTGAACCTGTAGCATCAGTAACACACCTGAAGCCGTGCTGAAGTGACAGTAGCATCAGTAACACACCTGAAGCCTGAAGTGACAGTAGCATCAGTAACACACCTGAAGCCGTGCTGAAGTGACAGTAGCATCAGTAACACACCTGAAGTGACAGTAGCATCAGTAACACACCTGAAGCCGTGCTGAAGTGACAGTAGCATCAGTAACACACCTGAAGCCGTGCTGAAGTGACAGTAGCATCAGTAACACACCTGAAGCCGTGCTGAAGTGACAGTAGCATCAGTAACACACCTGAAGCCGTGCTGAAGTGACAGTAGCATCAGTAACACACCTGAAGCCGTGCTGAAGTGACAGTAGCATCAGTAACACACCTGAAGCGACAGTAGTCAGTAACACACCTGAAGCCGTCGAAGTGACAGTAGCATCAGTAACACACCTGAAGCCGTGCTGAAGTGACAGACATCAGTAGCATCAGTAGTAACACACCTGAAGCCGTGCTGAAGTGACAGTGCATCAGTAACACACCTGAAGTGACAGTAGCATCAGTAACACACCTGAAGCCGTGCTGAAGTGACAGTAGCATCAGTAACACACCTGAAGCCGTGCTGAAGTGACAGTAGCATCAGTAACACACCTGAAGCCGTGCTGAAGTGACAGTAGCATCAGTAACACACCTGAAGCCAGTAACACACCTGCTGAAGTGACAGTAGCATCAGTAACACACCTGAAGCCGTGCCTGAAGTGACAGTAGCATCAGTAACACACCTGAAGCCGTGCTGAAGTGACAGTAGCATCAGTAACACACCTGAAGCCGTGCTGAAGTGACAGTAGCATCAGTAACACACCTGAAGCCGTGCTGAAGTGACAGTAGCATCAGTAACACACCTGAAGCCGTGCAGTAGAAGTGACAGTAGCATCAGTAACACACCTGAAGCCGTGCTGAAGTGACAGTAGCATCAGTAACACACCTGAAGCCGTGAAGTGACAGTAGCATCAGTAACACACCTGAAGCCGTGCTGAAGTGACAGTAGCATCAGTAACACACCTGAAGCCGTGCTGACAGTAGCATGACAGCCGTAGCTTCAGTAACACACCTGAAGCCGTGCGTGCTGAAGTGACAGTAGCATCAGTAACACACCTGAAGCCGTGCTGAAGTGACTGTAGCATCAGTAACACACCTGAAGCCGTGCTGAAGTGACAGTAGCTTCAGTAACACACCTGAAGCATCAGTAACACACCGAAGTGACAGTAGCATCAATAACACACCTGAAGCCGTGCCGAAGTGACAGTAGCATCAGTAACACACCTGAAGCCGTGCGAAGTGACAGTAGCTTCAGTAACACACCTGAAGCCGTGCTGAAGTGACAGTAGCATCAGTAACACACCTGAAGCCGTGCTGAAGTGACAGTAGCATCAGTAACACCACCTGAAGCATCAGTAACACACCTGAAGCCGTGAAGTGACAGTAGCATCAGTAACACACCTGAAGCCGTGCTGAAGTGACTGTAGCATCAGTAACACACCTGAAGCCGTGCTGAAGTGACAGTAGCATCAGTAACACACCTGAAGCCGTGCTGAAGTGACAGTAGCATCAGTAACACACCTGAAGCCGTGCTGAAGTGACAGTAGCATCAGTAACACACCTGAAGCCGTGCTGAAGTGACAGTAGCATCAGTAACACACCTGAAGCCGTGCTGAAGTGACAGTAGCATCAGTAACACCTGAAGTGACAGTAGCATCAGTAACACACCTGAAGTGACAGTAGCATCAGCATCAGTAACACACCTGAAGCCGTGCTGAAGTGACAGTAGCATCAGTAACACACCTGAAGCCGTGCTGAAGTGACAGTAGCATCAGTAACACACCTGAAGCCGTGCTGAAGTGACAGTAGCATCAGTAACACACCTGAAGCCGTGCTGAAGTGACAGTAGCATCAGTAACACACCTGAAGCCGTGCTGAAGTGACAGTAGCATCAGTAACACACCTGAAGCCGTGCTGAAGTGACAGTAGCATCAGTAACACACCTGAAGCCGTGCTGAAGTGACAGTAGCATCAGTAACACACCTGAAGCATCAGTGCTGAAGTGACAGTAGCATCAGTAACACACCTGAAGCCGTGCTGAAGTGACAGTAGCATCAGTAACACACCTGAAGCCGTGCTGAAGTGACAGTAGCATCAGTAACACACCTGAAGCGCGTGCTGAAGTGACAGTAGCATCAGTAAACACACCTGAAGCAGTAGCATCAGTAACACACCTGAAGTGAAGTGACAGTAGCATCAGTAACACACCTGAAGCCGTGCTGAAGAGTGACAGTAGCATCAGTAACACACCTGAAGCCGTGCTGAAGTGACAGTAGCATCAGTAACACACCTGAAGCCGTGCTGAAGTGACACCAGTAACACACCTGAAGCATCAGTAACACACCTGAAGCATCAGTAACACACCTGAAGCTGAAGTGACTGTAGCATCAGTAACACACCTGAAGCCGTGCTGAAGTGACAGTAGCATCAGTAACACACCTGAAGCCGTGCTGAAGTGACAGTAGCATCAGTAACACACCTGAAGCCGTGCTGAAGTGACAGTAGCATCAGTAACACACCTGAAGCCGTGCTGAAGTGACAGTAGCATCAGTAACACACCTGAAGCCGTGCTGAAGTGACAGTAGCATCAGTAACACACCTGAAGCCGTGCTGAAGTGACAGTAGCATCAGTAACACACCTGAAGCCGTGCTGAAGTGACAGTAGCATCAGTAACACACCTGAAGTGCTGAAGTGACAGTAGCATCAGTAACACACCTGAAGCCGTGCTGAAGTGACTGTAGCATCAGTAACACACCTGAAGCCGTGCTGAAGTGACAGTAGCATCAGTAACACACCTGAAGCCGTGCTGAAGTGACAGTAGCATCAGTAACACACCTGAAGCCGTGCTGAAGTGACAGTAGCATCAGTAACACACCTGAAGCCGTGCTGAAGTGACAGTAGCATCAGTAACACACCTGAAGCCGTGCTGAAGTGACAGTAGCTTCAGTAACACACCTGAAGCCGTGCTGAAGTGACAGTAGCATCAGTAACACACCTGAAGCCGTGCTGAAGTGACAGTAGCATCAGTAACACACCTGAAGTGACAGTAGCATCAGTAACACACCTGAAGCCGTGCTGAAGTGACAGTAGCATCAGTAACACACCTGAAGCCGTGCCGAAGTGACAGTAGCATCAGTAACACACCTGAAGCCGTGCTGAAGTGACAGTAGCATCAGTAACACACCTGAAGTGACAGTAGCATCAGTAACACACCTGAAGCCGTGCTGAAGTGACAGTAGCATCAGTAACACACCTGAAGCCGTGCCGAAGTGACAGTAGCTTCAGTAACACACCTGAAGCCGTGCTGAAGTGACAGTAGCATCAGTAACACACCTGAAGCCGTGCCAAAGTGACAGTAGCATCAGTAACACACCTGAAGCCGTGCTGAAGTGACAGTAGCATCAGTAACACACCTGAAGCCGTGCCGAAGTGACAGTAGCATCAGTAACACACCTGAAGCCGTGCCGAAGTGACTGTAGCATCAGTAACACACCTGAAGCCGTGCCGAAGTGACAGTAGCATCAGTAACACACCTGAAGCCGTGCTGAAGTGACAGTAGCATCAGTAACACACCTGAAGTGACAGTAGCATCAGTAACACACCTGAAGCCGTGCTGAAGTGACAGTAGCATCAGTAACACACCTGAAGCCGTGCCGAAGTGACAGTAGCTTCAGTAACACACCTGAAGCCGTGCTGAAGTGACAGTAGCATCAGTAACACACCTGAAGCCGTGCCGAAGTGACAGTAGCTTCAGTAACACACCTGAAGCCGTGCTGAAGTGACTGTAGCATCAGTAACACACCTGAAGCCGTGCTGAAGTGACAGTAGCATCAGTAACACACCTGAAGCCGTGCTGAATTGACAGTAGCGTCAGTAACACACCTGAAGCCGTGCTGAAGTGACAGTAGCATCAGTAACACACCTGAAGCCGTGCTGAAGTGACTGTAGCATCAGTAACACACCTGAAGCCGTGCTGAAGTGACAGTAGCTTCAGTAACACACCTGAAGCCGCGCCGAAGTGACAGTAGCGTCAATAACACACCTGAAGCCGCGCCGAAGTGACAGTAGCATCAGTAACACACCTGAAGCCGTGCTTCAGTAACACAGTGACAGTAGCATCAGTAACACACCTGAAGCCGTGCTGAAGTGACTGTAGCACCAGTAACACACCTGAAGCCGTGCTGAAGTGACTGTAGCATCAGTAACACACCTGAAGCCGTGCTGAAGTGACTGTAGCATCAGTAACACACCTGAAGCCGTGCTGAAGTGACAGTAGCATCAGTAACACACCTGAAGCCGTGCTGAAGTGACAGTAGCATCAGTAACACACCTGAAGCCGTGCTGAGTGACAGTAGCATCAGTAACACACCTGAAGCCGTGCCGAAGTGACAGTAGCATCAGTAACACACCTGAAGCCGTGCTGAAGTGACAGTAGCTTCAGTAACACACCTGAAGCCGTGCTGAAGTGACAGTAGCATCAGTAACACACCTGAAGCCGTGCTGAAGTGACAGTAGCATCAGTAACACACCTGAAGTGACAGTAGCATCAGTAACACACCTGAAGCCGTGCTGAAGTGACAGTAGCATCAGTAACACACCTGAAGCCGTGCTGAAGAGACAGTAGCATCAGTAACACACCTGAAGCCGTGCTGAAGTGACAGTAGCATCAGTAACACACCTGAAGCCGTGCTGAAGTGACAGTAGCATCAGTAACACACCTGAAGCTGTGCTGAAGTGACAGTAGCATCAGTAACACACCTGAAGCCGTGCTGAAGTGACAGTAGCTTCAGTAACACACCTGAAGCCGTGCTGAAGTGACAGTAGCATCAGTAACACACCTGAAGCCGTGCTGAAGTGACAGTAGCATCAGTAACACACCTGAAGTGACAGTAGCATCAGTAACACACCTGAAGCCGTGCTGAAGTGACAGTAGCATCAGTAACACACCTGAAGCCGTGCCGAAGTGACAGTAGCATCAGTAACACACCTGAAGCCGTGCTGAAGTGACAGTAGCATCAGTAACACACCTGAAGTGACAGTAGCATCAGAAGCCGTGCTGAAGTGACAGTAGCATCAGTAACACACCTGAAGCCGTGCTGAAGTGACAGTAGCTTCAGTAACACACCTGAAGCCGTGCTGAAGTGACAGTAGCATCAGTAACACACCTGAAGCCGTGCCAAAGTGACAGTAGCATCAGTAACACACCTGAAGCCGTGCTGAAGTGACAGTAGCATCAGTAACACACCTGAAGCCGTGCTGAAGTGACAGTAGCATCAGTAACACACCTGAAGTGACAGTAGCATCAGTAACACACCTGAAGCCGTGCTGAAGTGACAGTAGCATCAGTAACACACCTGAAGCCGTGCCGAAGTGACAGTAGCATCAGTAACACACCTGAAGCCGTGCTGAAGTGACAGTAGCATCAGTAACACACCTGAAGCCGTGCGAAGTGACAGTAGCATCAGTAACACACCTGAAGCCGTGCTGAAGTGACAGTAGCTTCAGTAACACACCTGAAGCCGTGCTGAAGTGACAGTAGCATCAGTAACACACCTGAAGCCGTGCTGAAGTGACAGTAGCATCAGTAACACACCTGAAGCCGTGCTGAAGTGACTGTAGCATCAGTAACACACCTGAAGCCGTGCTGAAGTGACAGTAGCATCAGTAACACACCTGAAGCCGTGCTGAATTGACAGTAGCGTCAGTAACACACCTGAAGCCGTGCTGAAGTGACAGTAGCATCAGTAACACACCTGAAGCCGTGCTGAAGTGACTGTAGCATCAGTAACACACCTGAAGCCGTGCTGAAGTTACAGTAGCTTCAGTAACACACCTGAAGCCGCGCCGAAGTGACAGTAGCGTCAATAACACACCTGAAGCCGCGCCGAAGTGACAGTAGCATCAGTAACACACCTGAAGCCGTGCCGAAGTGACAGTAGCTTCAGTAACACACCTGAAGCCGTGCTGAAGTGACAGTAGCATCAGTAACACACCTGAAGCCGTGCTGAAGTGACATCAGTAACACACCTGAAGTGCTGAAGTGACTGTAGCATCAGTAACACACCTGAAGCCGTGCTGAAGTGACAGTAGCATCAGTAACACACCTGAAGCCGTGCTGAAGTGACAGTAGCATCAGTAACACACCTGAAGCCGTGCTGAGTGACAGTAGCATCAGTAACACACCTGAAGCCGTGCTGAAGTGACAGTAGCATCAGTAACACACCTGAAGCCGTGCTGAAGTGACAGTAGCTTCAGTAACACACCTGAAGCCGTGCTGAAGTGACAGTAGCATCAGTAACACACCTGAAGCCGTGCTGAAGTGACAGTAGCATCAGTAACACACCTGAAGTGACAGTAGCATCAGTAACACACCTGAAGCCGTGCTGAAGTGACTGTAGCATCAGTAACACACCTGAAGCCGTGCTGAAGAGACAGTAGCATCAGTAACACACCTGAAGCCGTGCTGAAGTGACAGTAGCATCAGTAACACACCTGAAGCCGTGCTGAAGTGACAGTAGCATCAGTAACACACCTGAAGCTGTGCTGAAGTGACAGTAGCATCAGTAACACACCTGAAGCCGTGCTGAAGTGACAGTAGCTTCAGTAACACACCTGAAGCCGTGCTGAAGTGACAGTAGCATCAGTAACACACCTGAAGCCGTGCTGAAGTGACAGTAGCATCAGTAACACACCTGAAGTGACAGTAGCATCAGTAACACACCTGAAGCCGTGCTGAAGTGACAGTAGCATCAGTAACACACCTGAAGCCGTGCCGAAGTGACAGTAGCATCAGTAACACACCTGAAGCCGTGCTGAAGTGACAGTAGCATCAGTAACACACCTGAAGTGACAGTAGCATCAGTAACACACCCGAAGCCGTGCTGAAGTGACAGTAGCATCAGTAACACACCTGAAGCCGTGCCGAAGTGACAGTAGCTTCAGTAACACACCTGAAGCCGTGCTGAAGTGACAGTAGCATCAGTAACACACCTGAAGCCGTGCCAAAGTGACAGTAGCATCAGTAACACACCTGAAGCCGTGCTGAAGTGACAGTAGCATCAGTAACACACCTGAAGCCGTGCGAAGTGACAGTAGCATCAGTAACACACCTGAAGCCGTGCTGAAGTGACTGTAGCATCAGTAACACACCTGAAGCCGTGCGAAGTGACAGTAGCATCAGTAACACACCTGAAGCCGTGCTGAAGTGACAGTAGCATCAGTAACACACCTGAAGTGACAGTAGCATCAGTAACACACCTGAAGCCGTGCTGAAGTGACAGTAGCATCAGTAACACACCTGAAGCCGTCAGTGACAGTAGCTTCAGTAACACACCTGAAGCCGTGCTGAAGTGACAGTAGCATCAGTAACACACCTGAAGCCGTGCCAAAGTGACAGTAGCATCAGTAACACACCTGAAGCCGTGCTGAAGTGACAGTAGCATCAGTAACACACCTGAAGCCGTGTGAAGTGACAGTAGCTTCAGTAACACACCTGAAGCCGTGCCGAAGTGACAGTAGCATCAGTAACACACCTGAAGCCGTGCCGAAGTGACAGTAGCTTCAGTAACACACCTGAAGCCGTGCTGAAGTGACTGTAGCATCAGTAACACACCTGAAGCCGTGCCGAAGTGACAGTAGCATCAGTAACACACCTGAAGCCGTGCTGAAGTGACAGTAGCATCAGTAACACACCTGAAGTGACAGTAGCATCAGTAACACACCTGAAGCCGTGCTGAAGTGACAGTAGCATCAGTAACACACCTGAAGCCGTGCCAGTGACAGTAGCTTCAGTAACACACCTGAAGCCGTGCTGAAGTGACAGTAGCATCAGTAACACACCTGAAGCCGTGCCGAAGTGACAGTAGCATCAGTAACACACCTGAAGCCGTGCTGAAGTGACAGTAGCATCAGTAACACACCTGAAGCCGTGCCGAAGTGACAGTAGCTTCAGTAACACACCTGAAGCCGTGCCGAAGTGACAGTAGCATCAGTAACACACCTGAAGCCGTGCCGAAGTGACAGTAGCTTCAGTAACACACCTGAAGCCGTGCTGAAGTGACAGTAGCGTCAGTAACACACCTGAAGCCGTGCTGAAGTGACAGTAGCTTCAGTAACACACCTGAAGCCGTGCTGAAGTGACAGTAGCATCAGTAACACACCTGAAGCCGTGCTGAATTGACAGTAGCGTCAGTAACACACCTGAAGCCGTGCTGAAGTGACAGTAGCATCAGTAACACACCTGAAGCCGTGCTGAAGTGACTGTATCATCAGTAACACACCTGAAGCCGTGCTGAAGTGACAGTAGCTTCAGTAACACACCTGAAGCCGCGCCGAAGTGACAGTAGCGTCAATAACACACCTGAAGCCGCGCCGAAGTGACAGTAGCATCAGTAACACACCTGAAGCCGTGCCGAAGTGACAGTAGCTTCAGTAACACACCTGAAGCCGTGCTGAAGTGACAGTAGCATCAGTAACACACCTGAAGCCGTGCTGAAGTGACTGTAGCACCAGTAACACACCTGAAGCCGTGCTGAAGTGACTGTAGCATCAGTAACACACCTGAAGCCGTGCTGAAGTGACTGTAGCATCAGTAACACACCTGAAGCCGTGCTGAAGTGACAGTAGCATCAGTAACACACCTGAAGCCGTGCTGAAGTGACAGTAGCATCAGTAACACACCTGAAGCCGTGCTGAGTGACAGTAGCATCAGTAACACACCTGAAGCCGTGCTGAAGTGACAGTAGCGTCAGTAACACACCTGAAGCCGTGCTGAAGTGACAGTAGCTTCAGTAACACACCTGAAGCCGTGCTGAAGTGACAGTAGCATCAGTAACACACCTGAAGCCGTGCTGAAGTGACAGTAGCATCAGTAACACACCTGAAGTGACAGTAGCATCAGTAACACACCTGAAGCCGTGCTGAAGTGACTGTAGCATCAGTAACACACCTGAAGCCGTGCTGAAGAGACAGTAGCATCAGTAACACACCTGAAGCCGTGCTGAAGTGACAGTAGCATCAGTAACACACCTGAAGCCGTGCTGAAGTGACAGTAGCATCAGTAACACACCTGAAGCTGTGCTGAAGTGACAGTAGCATCAGTAACACACCTGAAGCCGTGCTGAAGTGACAGTAGCTTCAGTAACACACCTGAAGCCGTGCTGAAGTGACAGTAGCGTCAGTAACACACCTGAATCCGTGCTGAAGTGACAGTAGCATCAGTAACACACCTGAAGCCGTGCTGAAGTGACAGTAGCATCAGTAACACACTTGAAGCCGTGCTGAAGTGACAGTAGCTTCAGTAACACACTTGAAGCCGTGCCGAAGTGACAGGGACGGCGTCTCCATGTGGGTCGTCATCCCCACCAAAACCAGGGCAATTCCAACAAGAAAATACAATATATAATATAATATATAATACTGAATTCTACCACTGGAAAAACAACTGAATCACGCAGAACAATGAAAACCACCAAGACAAGGAAACAAAACAGAAAACACAGGCGATCTAACTCGACACCACTCACACAACTCCCAGCATGCACTAAACACTCCTAGCATGCACTAAACACTCCCAGCATGTACTAAACACTCCCAGCATGCACTAAACACTCCCAGCATGCACTAAACATTCCCAGCATGCACTAAACCCTCCCAGCATGCACTAAACATTCCCAGCATTCACTAAACACTCCCAGCATGCACTAAACCCACCCAGCATGCACTAAACATTCCCAGCATTCACTAAACACTCCCTAAACACTCCCAGCATGCACTAAACCCTCCCAGAATGCACTAAACACTCCCAGCATGCACTAAACACTCCCAGCATGCACTAAACACTCCCAGCATGCAGAGAGAGAAAGACAGACAGAGAGAAACTACAGGACCAAATACAAACCCTCCAACCCAAAAAGGCCTATGGAGTTGATGGTGTCCTAAGTGAAATGACAAAATATACAGACCACAAATTCCAATTGGCTAAACTTAAAACTCTTTAACATCATCCTCAGCTCTGGCATCTTCCCCAATATTTGGAACCAAGGACTGATCACCCCAATCCACAGACGTGGAGACAAAATTGACCCCGATAACTACCGTGGAATATGCGTCAACAGCAACCTTGGGAAAATTCTCTGCATTATCATTAGCAGCAGACTCGTACATTTCCTCAGCGAAAACAATGTACTGAGCAAATGTCTTTTAACCATACGACAGACCACGCATTCACCCTGCACACCCTAATTGACAACCAAACAAACCAAAATGTAAAGGTAAAGTCTTCTCATGCTTTGTTGATTCCAAAAAAAGCTTTTGACTCAATTTGGGTCTTCTATACAAATGGATGGAAAGTGTTGTTGGAGGAAAAACAAAAAATCCAATGACACAAACAACAAGTGTTAAAATTGGCCAAATTCACACTCATTTCTTTCCACGGGGTCGGGGGGTGAGACGGGGATGCAGGAGCAAGAGATTCTAGGAGCCTTGCTATAAGAGCTGGAGACTGATCTATATTCTCACAGTGATTCTAGGAGCCTTGCTATAAGAGCTGGAGACTGATCTATGTTCTCACAGTGATTCTAGGAGCCTTGCTATAAGAGCTGTAGACTGATCTATATTCTCAAAGTGATTCTAGGAGCCTTGCTATAAGAGCTGGAGACTGATCTATATTCTCCCAGTGTTCTAGGAGCCTTGCAGTAAGAGCTGGAGACTGATCTATATTCTCCCAGTGATTCTAGGAGCCTTGCTATAAGAGCTGGAGACTGATCTATATTCTCACAGTGATTATAGGAGCCTTGCAGTAAGAGCTGGAGACTGATCTATATTCTCCCAGTGATTCTAGGAGCCTTGCTATAAGAGCTGTAGACTGATCTATATTCTCAAAGTGATTCTAGGAGCCTTGCTATAAGAGCTGGAGACTGATCTATATTCTCCCAGTGATTCTAGGAGCCTTGCTATAAGAGCTGGAGACTGATCTATATTCTCACAGTGATTCTAGGAGCCTTGCTATAAGAGCTGGAGACTGATCTATATTCTCACAGTGATTCTAGGAGCTTTGCTATAAGAGCTGGAGACTGATCTACATTCTCACAGTGATTCTAGGAGCCTTGCTATAAGAGCTGGAGACTGATCTATATTCTCACAGTGATTCTAGGAGCCTTGCTATAAGAGCTGGAGACTGATCTATATTCTCACAGTGATTCTAGGAGCCTTGCTATAAGAGCTGGAGACTGATCTATGTTCTCCCAGTGATTCTAGGAGCCTTGCTATAAGAGCTGGAGACTGATCTATATTCTCCCAGTGATTCTAGGAGCCTTGCTATAAGAGCTAGAGACTGATCTACGTTCTCATAGTGATTCTAGGAGCCTTGCTATAAGAGCTGGAGACTGATCTATATTCTCCCAGTGATTCTAGGAGCCTTGCTTTAAGATCAGGCTGGAGACTGATCTATATTCTCACAGTGATTCTAGGAGCCTTGCTATAAGAGCTGGAGACTGATCTATATTCTCCCAGTGATTCTAGGAGCCTTGCTATAAGAGCTGGAGACTGATCTATGTTCTCCCAGTGATTCTAGGAGCCTTGCTATAAGAGCTGGAGACTGATCTATGTTCTCTCAGTGATTCTAGGAGCCTTGCTATAAGAGCTGGAGACTGATCAATGTTCTCCCAGTGATTCTAGGAGCCTTGCTATAAGAGCTGGAGACTGATCTATATTCTCCCAGTGATTATAGGAGCCTTGCTATAAGAGCTGGAGACTGATCTATATTCTCACAGTGATTCTAAGAGCTTTACTATAAGAGCTGGAGACTGATCTATGTTCTCCCAGTGATTCTAGGAGAGAGAGAGAGAGAGAGAGAGAGAGAGAGAGAGAGAGAGAGAGAGAGAGAGAGAGAGAGAGAGAGAGAGAGAGAGAGAGAGAGAGAGAGAGAGACAGAGAGACAGAGAGAGAGACAGAGAGAGACAGATGGAGAGACAGATGGAGAGAGACAGAGAGAGAGAGAGAGAGAGAGAGAGAGAGAGAGAGAGAGAGAGAGAGAGAGAGAGAGAGACAGAGAGAGAGAGAGAGACAGAGATCGAGATCGAGATAGAGAGATAGAGAGAGAGAGAGGTCAACAGGGGCTTGGTAGCAGCCAAAAGGTACCCTATTCCCTACATAGTGAACTACTTTAGACCAGGGCACTATAGAACCCTATTCCCTACATAGTGCACAACTTTAGACCAGGGCCCTATAGAACCCTATTCCCTACATAGTGCACAACTTTAGACCAGGGCCCTATAGAACCCTATTCCCTACATAGTGCACTACTTTAGACCAGGGCCCTATAGGGTAAATGGTGCCATTTGGGATGCAAAAGTCATGACTGCAGGCAAATCCCACGTGACCGTTGAGTTTGGAGGCCTGGAGACGCTAAACATGTTTATGTTCATTAACGGTCAATTACCGTGAGACCGGCAGGCTTTTGCATGACCATCACCGGCTGACAAAATGTCATGTTAGTTTGGATTCTTTGTCATGTCAGTTTGGATTCATTGTCATGTTAGTTTGGATTCATTGTCATGTTAGTTTGGATTCATTGTCATGTTAGTTTGGATTCATTGTCATGTCAGTTTGGATTCATTGTCATGTTAGTTTGGATTCATTGTCATGTTAGTTTGGATTCATTGTCATGTTAGTTTGGATTCATTGTCATGTTAGTTTGGATTCATTGTCATGTTAGTTTGGATTCATTGTCATGTTAGTTTGGATTCATTGTCATGTCAGTTTGGATTCATTGTCATGTCAGTTTGGATTCATTGTCATGTCAGTTTGGATTCATTGTCATGTTAGTTTGGATTCATTGTCATGTTAGTTTGGATTCATTGTCATGTTAGTTTGGATTCATTGTCATGTTAGTTTGGATTCATTGTCATGTTAGTTTGGATTCATTGTCATGTCAGTTTGGATTCATTGTCATGTTAGTTTGGATTCATTGTCATGTTAGTTTGGATTCATTGTCATGTTAGTTTGGATGCATTGTCATGTTAGTTTGGATTCATTGTCATGTTAGTTTGGATTCATTGTCATGTTAGTTTGGATTCATTGTCATGTTAGTTTGGATTCATTGTCATGTTAGTTTGGATTCATTGTCATGTTAGTTTGGATTCAGTTAAATCAACAGCACAGTGCTCACTGTGATTCATTTAAATCAACAGCACAGTGCTCACTGTGATTCATTTAAATCAACAGCACAGTGCTCACTGTGATTCATTTAAATCAACAGAACAGTGCTCACTGTGATTCATTTAAATCAACAGAACAGTGCTCACTGTGATTCATTTAAATCAACAGAACAGTGCTCACTGTGATTCATTTAAATCAACAGAACAGTGCTCACTGTGATTCATTTAAATCAACAGAACAGTGCTCACTGTGATTCATTTAAATCAACAGCACAGTGCTCACTGTGATTCATTTAAATCGAGACTCCAAACTGAGCTCAGGTGCGTCCTGTTTCCATTGATCATCCTTGAGGTGTTTCTACAACTTGATTGGAGTCCACCTGTGGTAAATTCAATTGATTGGACATGATTTGGAAAGGTACACACCTGTCTATATAAGGTCCTCCAGTTGACCGTGCATGTCAGAGCAAAAACCAAGCCATGAAGTCAAAGAATTTGTCGTTAGAGCTCCGAGACAGGATTGTGTCGAGGCACAGATCTGGGGAAGGGTACCAAAACATTTCTGCAGCATTGAAGGTCCCCAAGAACATCATTCTTAAATGGAAGAAGTTTGGAACCACCAAGACTCTTCCTAGAGCTGGCCGCCCGGCCGAACTGAGCTATCAGGGAAGAAAGGCCTTGGTCAGGGAGGTGACCAAGAACCCGATGACAGAGCTCTAGAGTTCCTCTTTGGAGATGGGAGAACCATCTCTGCAGCACTCCACCAATCAGGCCTTTATGGAAGAGTGGCCAGACAGAAGCCACTCCAAAGTACAGAGAGATCCTTGATGAAAACCTGCTCCCGAGCGCTCAGGACCTCCGACTGCTGCGAAGGTTCACCTTCCAACAGGACAACGACCCTGAGAACACAACCAAGACAACGCAGGAGTGGCTTCTGGACAAGTCTCAGAACGTCGTTCAGTGGCCCAGCCAGAGATCAGACTTGAACCCGATCAAACATCTCTGAAGAGACCTGAAAATAGCTGTGCAGCGACGCTCCCCATCCAACCTGACAGAGCTTGAGAGGATCTGCAGAGAAGAATGGTAGAAACTCCGCAAATACAGGTGTGCCAAGCTTGTAGCATCATACCCAAGAAGACTAAACAAGGCTATAATCGTTGCCAAAGGTGCTTCAACAAAGTACTGAGTAAAGGGTCTGAATACTTATGTATATGTGATATTTCTTGAACCTGTTTTTGTTTTTTCATTATGGGGTATTGTGATGTCATTATGGGGTATTGTGATGTCATTATGGGGTATTGTGATGCCATTATGGGGTATTGTGATGTCATTATGGGGTATTGTGATGTCATTATGGGGTATTGTGATGTCATTATGGGGTATTGTGATGTCATTATGGGGTATTGTGATGTCATTGTGGGGTAACCAATTCTTACTTACAACAACGGCCTAGTGGGTTAACTGCCTTGTTCAGGGGCAGAACGACAGACTTTTACCTTATCAGCTCGGGGATTTGAACTTCCAACCTTCAGATTATTAGTCCAACACTCTAACCACTAGACTACCTGCCTCCTCTACACTCTAACCACTAGGCTACCTGCCTCCACTACACTCTAACCACTAGGCTACCTACCTCCTCTACACTCTAACCACTAGGCTACCTGCCTCCTCTACACTCTAACCACTAGGCTACCTGCCTCCTCTACACTCTAACCACTAGACTACCTGCCGTCCCTACACTCTAACCACTAGGCTACCTGCCACCTCTATACTCTAACCACTAGGCTACCTGCCACCTCTACGCTCTAACCACTAGGCTACCTGCCTCCTCTACACTCTAACCACTAGGCTCCCTGCCACCTCTACACTCTAACCACTAGGCTCCCTGCCACCTCTACACCCTAACCACTAGGCTACCTGCCACCTCTACACTCTAACCACTAGACTACCTGCCACCTCTACACTCTAACCACTCGGCTACCTGACTCCTCTACACTCTAACCACTAGGCTACCTGCCACCTCTACACTCTAACCACTAGGCTACCTGCCTCCTCTACACCCTAACCACTAGGCTACCTGCCACCTCTACACTCTAACCACTAGGCTACCTGCCACCTCTACACTCTAACCACTAGACTACCTGCCACCTCTACACTCTAACCACTAGGCTACCTGCCGCCCCAATGTCCTCCTTTAGGTACAGTAATAATGCCAGGAAGCACTCGACAGCTCTAACACACAGTTCCACCTCCGGCCAAAACAACCCCTATGTGGATGTCGGCTGTAGTGGATCTGATAGGGCGTTTCGTTTGATTTCAGCTTCCTTTACTGCTCTAGAAGAACCAATCATGTTCTGTCTGAATGAGCTTTGGCTTTTCTTCTCTCAAATGTAACGATAGGGTTTTTGATCATCAACG
>NW_027015029.1:270000-285000 GCF_036934945.1 Oncorhynchus masou masou
CTTCACAGACTGTCATGGTAGACTAGTGCGGGGGCTTCACAGACTGTCATGGTAGACTAGTGCAGGGGGCTTCACAGACTGTCATGGTAGACTAGTGTGGGGGGTTTAACAGACTGTCATGGTAGACTAGTGCAGGGGGCTTCACAGACTGTCATGGTAGACTAGTGCAGGGGGCTTCACAGACTGTCATGGTAGACTAGTGCGGGGGGCTTCACAGACTGACATGGTAGACTAGTGCGGGGGCTTCACAGACTGTCATGGTAGACTAGTGCGGGGGTTTACAGACTGTCATGGTAGACTAGTGGGGGGCTTCACAGACTGTCATGGTAGACTAGTGCGGGGGCTTCACAAACTGTCATGGTAGACTAGTGGGGGGGTTTAACAGACTGTCATGGTAGACTAGTGGTGGGGGCTTCACAGACTGTCATGGTAGACTAGTGCAGGGGCTTCACAGACTGTCATGGTAGACTAGTGCGGGGGGTTTACAGACTGTCATGGTAGACTAGTGGGAGGGGCTTCACAGACTGTCATGGTAGACTAGTGCGGGGGGTTTCACAAACTGTCATGGTAGACTAGTGCGGGGGGTTTACAGACTGTCATGGTAGACTAGTGCAGGGGGCTTCACAGACTGTCATGGTAGACTAGTGGGGGGGCTTCACAGACTGTCATGGTAGACTAGTGTGGGGGCTTCACAAACTCATGGTAGACTAGTGCGGGGGCTTCACAGACTGTCATGGTAGAGTAGTGGGGGGGCTTCACATACTGTCATGGTAGAGTAGTGGGGGGCTTCACAGACTGTCATGGTAGACTAGTGCAGGGGGCCTCACAGACTGTCATGGTAGACTAGTGCGGGGGTTTCACAAACTGTCATGGTAGACTAGTGCGGGGGTTTACAGACTGTCATGGTAGACTAGTGCAGGGGCTTCACAGACTGTCATGGTAGACTAGTGGGGGGGGGCTTCAGACTGTCATGGTAGACTAGTGGTGGGGGCTTCACAGACTGTCATGGTAGACTAGTGGGGGGGGCTTCACAGACTGTCATGGTAGACTAGTGTGGGGGCTTCACAAACTCATGGTAGACTAGTGCGGGGGCTTCACAGACTGTCATGGTAGACTAGTGGGGGGGCTTCACAGACTGTCATGGTAGACTAGTGTGGGGGCTTCACAAACTCATGGTAGACTAGTGCGGGGGCTTCACAGACTGTCATGGTAGAGTAGTGGGGGGGCTTCACAGACTGTCATGGTAGAGTAGTGGGGGGGCTTCACAGACTGTCATGGTAGACTAGTGGTGGGGGCTTCACAGACTGTCATGGTAGACTAGTGGGGGGGGCTTCACAGACTGTCATGGTAGACTAGTGTGGGGGCTTCACAAACTCATGGTAGACTAGTGCGGGGGCTTCACAGACTGTCATGGTAGACTAGTGCGGGGGCTTCACAGACTGTCATGGTAGACTAGTGTGGGGGGCTTCACAAACTCATGGTAGACTAGTGCGGGGGCTTCACAGACTGTCATGGTAGAGTAGTGGGGGGCTTCACAGACTGTCATGGTAGAGTAGTGGGGGGGACTTCACAGACTGTCATGGTAGAGTAGTGGGGGGCTTCACAGACTGTCATGGTAGAGTAGTGGGGGGGCTTCACAGACTGTCATGGTAGACTAGTGGTGGGGGCTTCACAGACTGTCATGGTAGACTAGTGGGGGGGGCTTCACAGACTGTCATGGTAGACTAGTGTGGGGGCTTCACAAACTCATGGTAGACTAGTGCGGGGGCTTCACAGACTGTCATGGTAGACTAGTGGGGGGCTTCACAGACTGTCATGGTAGACTAGTGTGGGGGGCTTCACAAACTCATGGTAGACTAGTGCGGGGGCTTCACAGACTGTCATGGTAGACTAGTGGGGGGGCTTCACAGACTGTCATGGTAGACTAGTGGGGGCTTCACAGACTGTCATGGTAGAGTAGTGGGGGGGCTTCACAGACTGTCATGGTAGACTAGTGCAGGGGCTTCACAGACTGTCATGGTAGAGTAGTGGGGGGGGCTTCACAGACTGTCATGGTAGACTAGTGCAGGGGGCTTCACAGACTGTCATGGTAGACGTAGTCTTCCACAGACCCCAAATTTGTTCAATCTGTCGTTGCTAACTAAATTTATATATAAAAATGAAAATAAATATAACAAATAAAAAATGTTTATCTCGCCGCGGACCCTTTGCAGTACCTCTGCAGACACCCAGGGACACCCAGGGACACACAGGGACACACAGGGACACACAGGGACACCCAGGGACACCCAGGGACACCCAGGGATACCCAGGGACACCCAGGGACACCAGGGACATCCAGGTACACCCAGGGACATCATGACCACCAGGGACACCCAGGGACACCCAGGGACATCATGACCACCAGGGACACCCAGGGACACACAGGGACACCCAGGGACACACAGGGACACACAGGAACACCCAGGGACACACAGGGACACCCAGGGACACACAGGGACACACAGGGACACCCAGGGACACCCAGGGACACACAGGGACACCAGGGACACATAGGGACACACAGGGACACCAGGGACACATAGGGACACACAGGGACATCCAGGGACACACAGGGACACCCAGGGATACCCAGGGACACCCAGGGATACCCAGGGACACCCAGGGACACCAGGGACATCCAGGTACACCCAGGGACATCATGACCACCAGGGACACCCAGGGACATCATGGACACCCAGGGACATCATGGACACCCAGGGACACCCAAGGACACCCAGGGACACCCAGGGACACCAAGGACACCCAGGGACACCCAGGGATATCAGGGACACCCAGGGACACCAGGGACACCCAGGGACACCAGGGACACCCAGGGACACACAGGGACACCCAGGGACATCAGGGACACCCAGGGACACCAGGGACATCAGGGACACCCAGGGACACCAGGGACATCAGGGACACCCAGGGACATCAGGGACACCCAGGGACACCAGGGACAGCCAGGGACATCAGGGACACCCAGGGACATCAGGGACACCCAGGGACACACAGGGACCCAGGGACACCAGGGACAGCCAGGGACATCAGGGACACCCAGGGACACCAGGGACAGCCAGGGACATCAGGGACACCCAGGGACACCCGGGGACACACAGGGAATCGTGGCAGGAAGTCAGCTGACTACGACTGTGTCATTGGGGGTTCAAGTTGTGTGTCTGTTGGTGTCTCACTCATTCATGTCTCACTCAAGAGAAAGCAACTAAGGATAGTCTTCCTCTCCCTCCCTCCATGGGGCCTGACGATCAAACGGCAGACTGCAGGGCTGGCACAGAGGCACCTTCATGTCCCTTCCAATTATTTAGACACAAAGAGGAAGAAGAGGAAGTAGAGGAAGTAGAGGAAGTAGAGGAAGAAGAGGAAGTAGAGGAAGAAGAGGAAGTAGAGGAAGAAGAAGAAGAAGAAGAAGAAGAAGAAGAAGAAGAAAGGGAAGTAGAGGAAGTAGAGGAAGAAGAGGAAGTAGAGGAAGAAGAGGAAGTAGAGGAAGAAGAAGAAGAAGAAAGGGAAGTAGAGGAAGAAGAGGAAGTAGAGGAATAAAATGAAGTAGAGGAAGAAGAGGAAGTAGAGGAAGAAGAAGAAGAAAGGGAAGTAGAGGAAGAAGAGGAAGTAGAGGAAGAAAATGAAGTAGAGGAAGTAGAGGAAGAAGAGGAAGAAAGGGAAGTAGAGGAAGAAGAGGAAGTAGAGGAAGAAAATGAAGTAGAGGAAGTAGAGGAAGAAGAGGAAGTAAAGGAAGTAGAGGAAGTAAAGGAAGTAGAGGAAGTAGAGGAAGAAAAGGAAGTAGAGGAAGTCGAGGAAGAAAAAGAAGTAGAGGAAGAAAAGGAAGTAGAGGAAGAAGACGAAGTGTTGCTGTTGGAAGATCTTGGAGAAGCTCACCATCTGTCGCCCTGACGACCGCCTGCCTGCCAGGCATCTCCTGAAACAGAGACTGAAGGAAGGAGGGAGAGCATTAGTTTCCTCAGCCTGCGAGGGTTGCAGATGTGGGGGAAAAGACCAAACAAAAGTTTAACTATTCTGACAGCCCATGGAGATATGCTAATTAGACCTCTACATGCCGGCACTTTGAGACAATTATTTCCTGGGCTGGTTGGTAATTAGTGAGAGAAGAATCAACACTATGGGGATGCTCACACACACTGAAAAGAGAGAGAGGAGAGACAGAACGACAGAGAGGAGGGAGAGAGAGGAGAGACAGAGAGAGAGGAGAGACAGACCGACAGAGAGGAGAGAGAGAAAGGACAGAGAGGACAGAGAGAAAGGACAGAGAGGAGAGAGAGAGAGAGGAGAGAGAGGAGAGAGAGAAAGAGAGACAGACCGACAGAGAGAGAGAGAGAGAGAGAGACAGACCGACAAAGAGAGAGAGGAGAGACAGACCGACAGAGAGAGAGAGGACAGAGAGAGAGAGATGACAGAGAGACAGAGCGATAGGAGAGGGAGGACAGAGAGAGAGGAGAGACCGGGGTATTATTGACTGATGGGGTATTATTGACTGATGGGGTATTATTGACTGATGGGGTATTGACTGATGGGGTACTTTTGACTGATGGGGTGTTATTGACTGATGGGGTATTATTGACTGATGGGGTATTATTGACTGATGGGGTATTATTGACTGATGGGGTATTATTGACTGATGGGGTATTGACTGATGGGGTACTTTTGACTGATGGGGTATTGTTGACTGACGGGGTATTATTGACTGATGGGGTATTATTGACTGATGGGGTATTATTGACTGATGGGGTATTGACTGATGGGGTATTATTGACTGATGGGGTATTATTGACTGATGGGGTATTATTAACTGATGGGGTATTATTGACTGATGGTGTATTATTGACTGATGGGGTATTATTGACTGATGGGGTATTATTGACTGATGGGGTATTATTGACTGATGGTTTTTTTTGACTGATGGGGTATTATTGACTGACAGGGTATTGACTGATGGGGTATTATTGACTGATGGGGTATTATTGACTGATGGGGTATTATTGACTGATGGGGTATTGACTGATGGGGTATTATTGACTGATGGGGTATTATTGATTGATTGGGTATTATTGACTGACGGGGTATTATTGACTGATGGGGTATTATTGACTGATGGGGTATTGACTGATGGGGTATTATTGACTGATGGGGAATTATTGACTGATGGGGTATTATTGACTGATGGGGTATTATTGACTGATGGGGTATTATTGACTGATGGGGTATTGACTGATGGGGTATTATTGACTGATGGGGTATTGACTGATGGGGTATTATTGACTGATGGGGTATTATTGACTGATGGGGTATTATTAACTGATGGGGTATTATTGACTGATGGGGTATTATTGACTGATGGGGTATTATTGACTGATGGGGTATTATTGACTGATGGGGTATTATTGACTGATGGTTTTTTTTGACTGATGGGGTATTATTGACTGACAGGGTATTGACTGATGGGGTATTATTGACTGATGGGGTATTATTGACTGATGGGGTATTGACTGATGGGGTATTATTGACTGATGGGGTATTATTGATTGATTGGGTATTATTGACTGACGGGGTATTATTGACTGATGGGGTATTATTGACTGATGGGGTATTGACTGATGGGGTATTATTGACTGATGGGAATTATTGACTGATGGGGTATTATTGACTGATGGGGTATTATTGACTGATGGGGTATTATTGACTGATGGGGTATTGACTGATGGGGTATTATTGACTGACGGGGTATTATTGACTGATGGGGTATTGACTGATGGGGTATTATTGACTGATGGGGTATTGACTGATGGGGTATTATTGACTGATGGGGTATTTTTGACTGATGGGGTATTATTGACTGATGGGGTAATATTGACTGATGGGGTATTATTGACTGATGGGGTATTATTGGCTGATGGGGTATTATTGACTGATGGGGTATTATTGACTGATGGGGTATTATTGACTGATGGGGTATTATTGACTGATGGGGTATTATTGGCTGATGGGGTATTATTGGCTGATGGGGTATTGACTGACGGGGTATTGACTGATGGGGTATTATTGACTGATGGGGTATTGACTGACGGGGTATTATTGACTGATGGGGTATTATTGACTGATGGGGTATTATTGACTGATGGGGTATTATTGACTGATGGGGTATTGACTGATGGGGTATTATTGACTGATGGGGTATTATTGACTGATGGGGTATTATTGACTGATGGGGTATTACTGACTGATGGGGTATTATTGACTGATGGGGTATTATTGACTGATGGGGTATTGACTGATGGGGTATTATTGACTGATGGGGTATTATTGACTGATGAGGGTATTATTGATGATGGTATTGACTGATGGGGTATTGACTGATGGGGTATTATTGACTGATGGGGTATTATTGACTGATGGGGTATTATTAACTGATGGGGTATTATTGACTGATGGGGTATTATTGACTGATGGGGTATTATTGACTGATGGGGTATTGACTGATGGGGTATTATTGACTGATGGGGTATTATTGACTGATGGGGTATTATTGACTGATGGGGTATTATTGACTGATGGGGTATTGACTGATGGGTATTATTGACTGATGGGGTATTATTGACTGATGGGGTATTATTGACTGATGGGGTATTGATTGATGGGGTATTATTGACTGATGGGGTATTATTGACTGATGGGGTATTATTGACTGATGGGGTATTATTGACTGATGGGGTATTTTGACTGATGGGGTATTATTGACTGATGGGGTATTATTGACTGATGGGGTATTATTGACTGATGGGGTATTATTGACTGTTGGGGTATTGACTGATGGGGTATTATTGACTGATGGGGTATTATTGACTGATGGGGTATTATTAACTGATGGGGACTGATGGGGTATTATTGGCTGATGGGGTATTATTGACTGATGGGGTATTATTGACTGATGGGGATTGGGGTATTATTGACTGATGGGGTATTGACTGATGGGGTATTATTGACTGATGGGGTATTATTGACCGATGGGGTATTATTGACTGATGGGGTATTATTGACTGATGGGTATTATTGACTGATGGGGTATTGACTGATGGGTATTATTGACTGATGGGGTATTGACTGATGGGTATTATTGACTGATGGGGTATTATTGACTGATGGGGTATTATTGACTGATGGGGTATTATTGACTGATGGGGTATTATTGACTGATGGGGTATTATTGACTGATGGGGTATTGACTGATGGGGTATTATTGACTGATGGGGTATTATTGACTGATGGGGTATTATTGACTGATGGGGTATTACTGACTGATGGGGTATTGACTGATGGGGTATTGACTGATGGGGTATTATTGACTGATGGGGTATTATTGACTGATGGGGTATTATTGACTGATGGGGTATTATTGACTGATGGGGTATTGACTGATGGGGTATTGACTGATGGGGTATTATTGACTGATGGGGTATTGACTGATGGGGTATTATTGACTGATGGGGTATTGACTGATGGGGTATTATTGACTGATGGGTATTATTGACTGGTGGGGTATTATTGACTGATGGGGTATTATTGACTGATGGGGTATTATTGACTGATGGGGTATTATTGACTGATGGGGTATTATTGACTGATGGGGTATTATTAACTGATGGGGTATTGACTGATGGGGTATTATTGACTGATGGGGTATTATTAACTGATGGGGTATTATTGACTGATGGGGTATTATTGACTGATGGGGTATTATTGACTGATGGGGTATTATTGACTGATGGGGTATTGACTGATGGGGTATTATTGACTGATGGGGTATTATTGACTGATGGGGTATTATTGACTGATGGGGTATTATTGACTGATGGGGTATTATTGACTGATGGGGTATTATTGACTGATGGGGTAGTTTTGACTGATGGGGTATTATTGACTGATGGGGTATTGACTGATGGGGTATTACTGACTGATGGGGTATTGACTGATGGGGTATTATTGACTGATGGGTATTATTGACTGATGGGGTATTGACTGATGGGGTATTGACTGTAGGGTATTGTTGACTGATGGGGTATTGACTGATGGGTATTATTGACTGATGGGGTATTATTGACTGATGGGGTATTGACTGACTGATGGGGTATTATTGACTGCTGGGTATTGACTGATGGGGTATTATTGACTGATGGGGGTATTATTGACTGATGGGGTATTGACTGATGGGGTATTATTGACTGATGGGGTATTATTGACTGATGGGGTATTGACTGATGGGGTATTATTGACTGATGGGGTATTATTGACTGATGGGGTATTGACTGATGGGGTATTATTGACTGATGGGGTATTATTGACTGATGGGGTATTATTGACTGATGGGGTTATTGACTGATGGGGTATTATTGACTGATGGGGTATTGACTGATGGGGTATTATTGACTGATGGGGTATTACTGACTGATGGGGTATTATTGACTGATGGGGTATTATTGACTGATGGGGTATTATTGACTGATGGGGTATTATTGACTGATGGAGTATTATTGACTGATGGGGTATTATTGACTGATGGGTATTATTGACTGATGGGGTATTGACTGATGGGGTATTATTGACTGATGGGGTATTGACTGATGGGGTATTATTGACTGATGGGGTATTGACTGATGGGGTATTATTGACTGATGGGGTATTATTGACTGACGGGCATTATTGACTGATGGGGTATTATTGACTGATGGGGTATTATTGACTGATGGGGTATTACTGATGATTGACTGATGGGGTATTATTGACTGATGGGGTATTGACTGATGGGGTATTATTGACTGATGGGGTATTGACTGATGGCCCATTATTGACTGATGGGTATTATTGACTGATGGGGTATTGACTGATGGGGTATTATTGACTGATGGGTATTATTGACTGATGGGGTATTATTGACTGATGGGGTACTGATTATTGACTGATGGGGTATTATTGACTGATGGGGTATTATTGACTGATGGGGTATTATTGACTGATGGGGTATTATTGGATGGGGACTGGGGGAGGGAGATTGGGGGAGGGGGGGATTGGAGACGTGGGGAAGGGGGGATGTGTCCTATATACAGCACTACACCCTGGATGTGTCCTATATACAGCCCTACACCCTTGATGTGTCCTATATACAGCCCTACACCCTGGATGTGTCCTATATACAGCCCTACACCCTGGATGTGTCCTATATACAGCCCTACACCCTGGACGTGTGCTATATACAGCCCTACACCCTGGACGTGTCCTATATACAGCCCTACACCCTGGATGTGTGCTATATACAGCCCTACACCCTGGATGTGTCCTATATACAGCCCTACACCCTGGACGTGTCCTATATACAGCCCTACACCCTTGATGTGTCCTATATACAGCCCTACACCCTTGATGTGTCCTATATACAGCCCTACACCCTGATGTGTCCTATATACAGCCCTACAACCTGGATGTGTCCTAAATACAGCCCTACACCCTGGATGCTTCCTATATACAGCCCTACACCCTGGATGTGTCCTATATACAGCCCTACACCCTGGATGTCCTATATACAGCCCTACACCCTGGATGTGTCCTATATACAGCCCTACACCCTGGATGTGTCCTATATACAGCCCTACACCCTGGATGTGTCCTATATACAGCCCTACACCCTGATGTGTCCTATATACAGCCCTACACCCTGGATGTGTCCTATATACAGCCCTACACCCTGGATGTGTCCTATATACAGCCCTACACCCTGGATGTGTCCTATATACAGCCCTACACCCTGGATGTGTCCTATATACAGCCCTACACCCTTGATGTGTCCTATATACAGCCCTACACCCTGGATACAGCCCTACACCCTGGATGTGTCCTATATACAGCCCTACACCCTGATGTGTCCTATATACAGCCCTACACCCTGGATGTGTCCTATATACAGCCCTACACCCTGGATGTGTCCTATATACAGCCCTACACCCTGGATGTGTCCTATATACAGCCCTACACCCTTGATGTGTCCTATATACAGCCCTACACCCTTGATGTGTCCTAATTACAGCCCTACACCCTGGATGTGTCCTATATACAGCCCTACACCCTGGATGTGTCCTATACAGCCCTATACCCTGAGCCCTACACCCTGGATGTGTCCTATATACAGCCCTACACCCTGTGATGTGTCCTATATACAGCCCTACACCCTGGATGTGTCCTATATACAGCCCTACACCCTGGATGTGTCCTATATACAACCCTACACCCTGGATGTGTCCTATATACAGCCCTACACCCTGGATGTGTCCTATATACAGCCCTACACCCTGGATGTGTCCTATATACAGCCCTACACCCTGGATGTGTCCTATATACAGCCCTACACCCTGGATGTGTCCTATATACAGCCCTACACCCTGGATGTGTCCTATATACAGCCCTACACCCTGGATGTGTCCTATATACAGCCCTACACCCTGATGTGTCCTATATACAGCCCTACACCCTGGATGTGTCCTATATACAGCCCCTACACCCTGGATGTGTCCTATATACAGCCCTACACCCTGGATGTGTCCTATATACAGCCCTACACCCTGGATGTGTCCTATATACAGCCCTACACCCTGGATGTCCTATGATACACCCTTGATGTGTCCTATATACAGCCCTACACCCTGGATGTGTCCTATATACAGCCCTACACCCTGGATGTGTCCTATATACAGCCCTACACCCTGCATGTGTCCTATATACAGCCCTACACCCTGGATGTGTCCTATATACAGCCCTACACCCTTGATGTGTCCTATATACAGCCCTACACCCTTGATGTGTCCTATATACAGCCCTACACCCTTGATGTGTCCTATATACAGCCCTACACCCTTGATGTGTCCTATATACAGCCCTACACCCTTGATGTGTCCTATATACAGCCCTACACCCTGGATGTGTCCTAATTGCAGCCATACTCCCTGGATGTGTCCTATATACAGCCCTACACCTCGATGTGTCCTATATACAGCCCCTACACCCTGATGTGTCCTATATACAGCCCTACACCCTCGATGTGTCCTGATATACAGCCCTACACCCTGGATGTGTCCTATATACAGCCCTACTCCCTGGATGTGTCCTATATACAGCCCTACACCCTTCATGTGTCCTATATACAGCCCTACACCCTGGATGTGTCCTATATACAGCCCTACACCCTGGATGTGTCCTATATACAGCCCTACACCCTGGATGTGTCCTATATACAGCCATACTCCCTGGATGTGTCCTATATACAGCCCTACACCCTGGATGTGTCCTATATACAGCCCTACACCCTGGATGTGTCCTATATACAGCCCTACACCCTGGATGTGTCCTATATACAGCCCTACACCCTGGATGTGTCCTATATACAGCCCTACACCCTGGATGTGTCCTATATACAGCCCTACACCCTTGATGTGTCCTATATACAGCCCTACACCCTGGATGTGTCCTATATACATACACCCTGGATGTGTCCTATATACAGCCCTACACCCTTGATGTGTCCTATATACAGCCCTACACCCCTGGATGTGTCCTATATACAGCCCTACACCCTTGATGTGTCCCATATACAGCCCTACACCCTTGATGTGTCCTATATACAGCCCTACACCCTTGATGTGTCCTATATACAGCCCTACACCCTTGATGTGTCCTATATACAGCCCTACACCCTTGATGTGTCCTATATACAGCCCTACACCCTGGATGTGTCCTATATACAGCCCTACACCCTTGATGTGTCCTATATACAGCCCTACACAGTCCCAGCCCTACACCCTGGATGTGTCCTATATACAGCCCTACACCCTTCATGTGTCCTATATACAGCCCTACACCCTGGATGTGTCCTATATACAGCCCTACACCCTGGATGTGTCCTATATACAGCCATACACCCTGGATGTGTCCTATATACAGCCCTACACCCTGATGTGTCCTATATACAGCCCTACACCCTGGATGTGTCCTATATACAGCCCTACACCCTTGATGTGTCCTATATACAGCCCTACACCCTGGATGTGTCCTATATACAGCCCTACACCCTTGATGTGTCCTATATACAGCCCTACACCCTTGATGTGTCCTATATACAGCCCCTACACCCTTGGTGTGTCCTACATACAGCCCTACACCCTTGATGTGTCCTATATACAGCCCTACACCCTTGATGTGTCCTATATACAGCCCTACACCCTGGATGTGTCCTATATACAGCCCTACACCCTTGATGTGTCCTAATTACAGCCCTACACCCTTGATGTTTCTCAAGAACCAAACAAGAAGAAACACCAGAGATAACCCAGCTAGCACATGTGGTTCCTTGGACGTTGTGCAGATGTATGCTTTTGATGCTTCACGTCGGTTGTGGGAACAAAGCCATATGTTTCCTGGCCGGGGAAACGGAGCATTTCGCCTCTTCTGGAGACATACATTTTCTGGTTGAATATTTTCCAGGGAGGTTCTCATATCAAATGTATTTATAAAGCCCTTCTTACATCAGCTGATACCTCAAAGTGCTGTACAGAAACCCAGCCTCAAACTCCAAACAGCAAGCAATGCAGGTGTAGAAGCACGGTGGTTAGGAAAAACTCCCTAGAAAGGCCAGAACCTAGGAAGAAACCTAGAGAGGAACCAGGCTCTGAGGGGTGACCAGTCCTCTACTGACTGTACTGGTTAGAGAGGAACCAGGCTCTGAGGGGTGACCAGTCCTCTACTGGCTGTACTGGGTAGAGAGGAACCAGGCTATGAGGAGTGGCCAGTCCTCTTCTGGCTGTGGCAGGTAGAGAGGAACCAGGCTCTGAGGGGTGACCAGTCCTCTACTGACTGTACTGGGTAGAGAGGAACCAGGCTCTGAGGGGTGACCAGTCCTCTACTGGCTGTACTGGGTAGAGAGGAACCAGGCTCTGAGGGGTGACCAGTCCTCTACTGGCTGTACTGGGTAGAGAGGAACCAGGCTCTGAGGGGTGACCAGTCCTCTACTGGCTGTACTGGGTAGAGAGGAACCGGGCTCTGAGGGGCTCTGAGGGGTGTCCAGTCCTCTTCTGGCTGTACTGGGTGGAGAGGAACCAGGCCCTGAGGGGTGGCCAGTCCTCTTCTGGCTGTACTGGGTGGAGAGGAACCAGGCCCTGAGGGGTGGCCAGTCCTCTTCTGGCTGTACTGGGTGGAGAGGAACCAGGCCCTGAGGGGTGGCCAGTCCTCTTCTGGCTGTACTGGGTGGAGAGGAACCAGGCTATGATATTCTGTTATCTATCTATTGAAGCGCGCCTCGAGGCTTCAGCAAGCATGCCATTAACACATACAACGCTGTTCATTTGAGTCTGTTCAATCAGAAGCCCATTTCAAAGGGAACAAACACTCATTAAGATCAGGTGTGGTCAATTAGTGGGCGCGGCCAACACACCTGAACACGCTTAAACCAGCTGGAGGATAGAGAGAGTTTCGTTGACACTGAGAATGGAATGTGTATAATTTAAAATAAACTTTTTTTAGAACGTTGTCTGAACATTACTCAAGTTGTTTTCTTGTTTTGTTTTTTTTATGGAAAGTTTTCTTAATGTTCTCTGAACTATTTGAGAACATTTGTAAAAATGTGCTGAGTGTGTTCCAAACCCAAGTAACTATCCTGCACCATTCTCGGAATGTTGTGGAAAGGTTCTATACAAAAACAAAACATAGGACAACCACGCTCTCAGCAACATATGGTTCTCTGAACGTTACGTGCTAGCTGGGAACACAGTGAGACAGCCTTGGTTGGTGGTGGGGGCGGTGGGGGGGGGGGGGTACAGCGAGAGAGAGAGTGCATTCTGTGGACAACAAGCCATTGGTAACTAAAAGAAAATGCCATGACAGAGACTTTAAACCTCCACAACTGTCAAAACGCCAAGCGTCTGTGACACCACTTTCAATTACCCATGATCCACCACCAAAAACAGAGGGGACTGTCTGCGCGTCTCTCCGACAGTCCCTCGCTCTCACCCTGGAGACTGACAAAGAGAAGCGAACAGAGACAGAGAGAATAGGATGAGTGAAACTCTGGCTCTGTCCCAAATGCGCCCCCCCTTCTATGTAGTGCGCTGCATTTGACCAGAGCCCTATGGTCTCAGTTCTAAAGTAGTGCACTGTACAGGGTGCCATTTGGAATGCATGCTTTCAGTATTCAAGCTGTAGGGCACAGAGGGGCCCAATTCAGACTGAGGAAAAGTACACCTTTCCTACACATTTTGAGTTAAACACTTCTCAGTATTTGGTATTCAGACATACCTTACGCAGGTCGTCAACGGGCTCTTTGGGAGTGGGAGGGATTCACTACATCAGCTCTTTCCTTGACATAGACTGACCTGGTGATTCTCTACATCAGCTCTTTCCTTGACATAGACTGGCCAGGTGATTCACTACATCAGCTCTTTCCTTGACATAGACTGGCCAGGTGATTCACTACATCAGCTCTTTCCTTGACATAGACTGGCCAGGTGATTCACTACATCAGCTCTTTCCTTGACATAGACTGGCCAGGTGATTCACTACATCAGCTCTTTCCTTGACATAGACTGACCAGGTGATTCACTACATCAGCTCTTTCCTTGACACAGACTGACCAGGTGATTCACTACATCAGCTCTTTCCTTGACATAGACTGACCAGGTGATTCATTACATCAGCTCTTTCCTTGAAATAGACTGACCAGGTGATTCACTACATCAGCTCTTTCCTTGACATAGACTGACCAGGTGATTCATTACATCAGCTCCTTGACATAGACTGACCAGGTGATTCACTACATCAGCTCTTTCCTTGACATAGACTGACCAGGTGATTCATTGCATCAGCTCTTTCCTTGAAATAGACTGACCAGGTGATTCA
>NW_027015029.1:290000-310733 GCF_036934945.1 Oncorhynchus masou masou
GGTCTAGTGAACGTCTGACAGGAAGTGCCCATGTGTCAGCAGTGTCAGTTAGTTCTCTCTGGGTCTAGTGAACGTCTGACAGGAAGTGCCCATGTGTCAGCAGTGTCAGTTAGTTCTCTCTGGGTCCAGTGAACGTCTGACAGGAAGTGCCCATGTGTCAACGGTGTGAGTTAGTTCTCTCTGGGTCTAGTGAACGTAGGACAGGAAGTGCCCATGTGTCAGCAGTGTGAGTAAGATCTCTCTGGGTCTAGTGAACGTAGGACAGGAAGTGCCCATGTGTCAGCGGTGTGAGTTAGTTCTCTCTGGGTCTAGTGAACGTCTGACAGGAAGTGCCCATGTGTCAGCGGTGTGAGTTAGTTCTCTCTGGGTCTAGTGAACGTCTGACAGGAAGTGCCCATGTGTCAGCAGTGTGAGTTAGTTCTCTCTGGGTCTAGTGAACGTAGGACAGGAAGTGCCCATGTGTCAGCGGTGTGAGTTAGTTCTCTCTGGGTCTAGTGAACGTAGGACAGGAAGTGCCCATGTGTCAGCAGTGTGAGTTAGATCTCTCTGGGTCTAGTGAACGTAGCACAGGAAGTGCCCATGTGTCAGCAGTGTGAGTTAGTTCTCTCTGGGTCTAGTGAACGTAGGACAGGAAGTGCCCATGTGTCAGCGGTGTGAGTTAGTTCTCTCTGGGTCTAGTGAACGTCTGACAGGAAGTCATTAGCAGCACTGAACGTTCCTCTGAGTTGTGTTCAGGAGAGAAACTCATTTTCCTCCACTAAAGGTTAGGTCACAGACCAGATACCGTTAGAAAAATCACTTTAAGGAAGCTGCTATTCCCAATTCCCTACATAGTGGAATGGAGTCTACCAGGCTATAACAATTTCTTTACACATCTCAAATACCTACCAGGCTATAAAAGTCTCCCCACACATCTCAAATACCAAACCAACTATAGCAGGTTGGGGTCTACCAGGCTATAACAGTCTCCCCACACATCTCAGATACCAAACCAACTATAGCAGGTTGGGGTATACCAGGCTATAGCAGGTTGGGGTATACCAGGCTATAACAGCCTCTCCACACAGCTCACATACCAAACCAACTATAGCAGGTTGGGGTCTACCAGGCTATAACAACCTCTCCACACAGCTCACATACCAAACCAACTATAGCAGGTTGGGGTCTACCAGGCTATAGCAGGTTGGGGTCTACCAGGCTATAGCAGGTTGGGGTCTACCAGGCTATAGCAGGTTGGGGTCTACCATGCTATAACAGCCTCTCCACACAGCTCACATACCAAACCAACTATAGCAGGTTGGGGTCTACCAGGCTATAGCAGGTTGGGGTCTACCAGGCTATAGCAGGTTGGGGTCTACCAGGCTATAGCAGGTTGGGGTCTACCATGCTATAACAGCCTCTCCACACAGCTCACATACCAAACCAACTATAGCAGGTTGGGGTCTACCAGGCTATAGCAGGTTGGGGTCTACCAGGCTATAGCAGGTTGGGGTCTACCAGGCTATAGCAGGTTGGGGTCTACCAGGCTATAGCAGGTTGGGGTCTACCAGGCTATAGCAGGTTGGGGTCTACCAGGCTATAACAGCCTCTCCACACAGCTCACATACCACAGATACAACATCACTCCAGCTCACAGGTGAAACAGCTACAGTGGGGCAAAAGTATTTAGTCAGCCACCAATTGTGCAAGTTCTCCCACTTAAAAAGATGAGAGAGGCCTGTAATTTTCATCATAGATACACTTCAACTATGACAGACAAAATGAGAAAAACAATCCAGAAAATCACATTGTAGGATTTTTAATGAATTTATTTGCAAATTATGGTGGAAAATAAGTATTGTGTATATATGTGTGTATATATATATACATATATATATATTCTCAAAGAAACTACAGGTAGTTTGAAAACTTGGCCTCATATTTCTGTCATGCTGCTTTGTTGACAATTCAAACCATAATGCACCTCGGGTATTCAGCCAATCAGCAGCCGACCACTGCTTCTTTGTATCAAAAACTGTTGTGGGTCAGAGGTCATTGGGATTTATTCTTTATTTAACCTTTATTGAAGAGTTCAGTGGGTCTTCTTGATGCCAGATAGAAACCTGGGCAAAGAGCGTGTGAAACAAAGTGGGCTTCCTAAATAGCACCCTATTCCCTATATAGTGCACTACTTGTGTGTGCTATATATAGAGTGGCATTTGGAACACAGCCCTAGAGAGGTAGCTCGTTAGCAGTAGCCGTCACATGGAAACATGTTGCATTGTGGAATCCATCGAAGACCAGCCTCAGCGTCTGACATGCTCAGTCAGCGAGTCAATCAACCAATCAGCGAGTCCTCTTGATATACGTGACAGGAAGTCAGCGAGTCAATTAACCAATCAGTGAATCCTCTTGATATACGTGACAGGAAGTCAGCGAGTCAATCAACCAATCAGTGAATCCTCTTGATGCGCGACAGGAACATGGGCCCCCAGGTCTGACCCTGCTGTGGAACCACAAGGAGGCCTAACGAGGGGGTGTGGCCTAACGGGGTGAAGGTGAAGTGTTCCTGGAGTGGAAGGGCTAGCTCCTCCTCCAGGTCTTGAAGCTCCACCCCTGGACAGCTGTTTAGGACCGCCTCCACCACTTCCTGGTTCTCAGAGCGGGACATCGTGCAGGTGGAGTAGACGGCCACGCCCCCCGGACGCAACGCAGCCAGCGCAGACCTGGGGAACATACAGGATGTGATGAGACAGGATGTGATGAGACAGGATGTGATGAGGCAGGATGTGATGAGGCAGGATGTGATGAGACAGGATGTGATGAGACAGGATGTGATGAGACTGGATGTGATGAGACAGGATGTGATGAGACAGGATGTGATGAGACAGGATGTGATGAGACTGGATGTGATGAGACTGGATGTGATGAGACAGGATGTGATGAGACAGGATGTGATGAGACAGGATGTGATGAGACAGGATGTGATGAGACAGGATGTGATGAGACTGGATGTGATGAGACAGGATGTGATGAGACTGGATGTGATGAGACAGGATGTGATGAGACAGGATGTGATGAGACAGGATGTGATGAGACTGGATGTGATGAGACTGGATGTGATGAGACTGGATGTGATGAGACTGGATGTGATGAGACTGGATGTGATGAGACAGGATGTGATGAGACTGGATGTGATGAGACAGGATGTGATGAGACTGGATGTGATGAGACTGGATGTGATGAGACAGGATGTGATGAGACAGGATGTGATGAGACTGGATGTGATGAGACTGGATGTGATGAGACTGGATGTGATGAGACAGGATGTGATGAGGCAGGATGTGATGAGGCAGGATGTGATGAGACAGATCAGTAGCAGCTGGAGGAGAGGGCTGTGGATTGCTTTTTCAGGTTAAAGGTCAACATAGGCCTGGCCAAGGCCTGTTTTTACACCCCCGGTGTGTCTGTATGTAGACCAGGTGTGTCTGTATGTAGACCAGGTGTGTCTGTATGTAGACCAGGTGTGTCTGTATGTAGACCAGGTGTGTCTGTATGTAGACCAGGTGTGTCTGGATGTAGACCAGGTGTGTCTGGATGTAGACCAGGTGTGTCTGTATGTAGACCAGGTGTGTCTGTATGTAGACCAGGTGTGTCTGTATGTAGACCAGGTGTGTCTGGATGTAGACCAGGTGTGTCTGGATGTAGACCAGGTGTGTCTGTATGTAGACCAGGTATGTCTGGATGTAGACCAGGTGTGTCTGTATGTAGACCAGGTGTGTCTGTATGTAGACCAGGTGTGTCTGTATGTAGACCAGGTGTGTCTGTATGTAGACCAGGTGTGTCTGTATGTAGACCAGGTGTGTCTGGATGTAGGCCAGGTATGTCTGGATGTAGACCAGGTATGTCTGTATGTAGACCAGGTGTGTCTGGATGTGGGCCAGGTATGTCTGGATGTGGGCCAGGTATGTCTGGATGTGGGCCAGGTATGTCTGGATGTGGGCCAGGTATGTCTGGATGTGGGCCAGGTATGTCTGGATGTGGGCCAGGTATGTCTGGATGTGGGCCAGGTATGTCTGGATGTGGGCCAGGTATGTCTGGATGTGGGCCAGGTATGTCTGGATGTGGGCCAGGTATGTCTGGATGTAGACCAGGTGTGTCTGGATGTAGACCAGGTATGTCTGGATGTGGGCCAGGTATGTCTGGATGTGGGCCAGGTATGTCTGGATGTAGGGCCAGGTATGTCTGGATGTAGGGCCAGGTATGTCTGGATGTAGGGCCAGGTATGTCTGGATGTAGGGCCAGGTATGTCTGGATGTAGGGCCAGGTATGTCTGGATGTAGGGCCAGGTGTGTCTGGATGTAGGGCCAGGTGTGTCTGGATGTGGGCCAGGTGTGTCTGGATGTAGGCCAGGTATGTCTGGATGTAGGCCAGGTATCTCTGTATGTGGGCCAGGTATGTCTGTATGTGGGCCAGGTATGTCTGTATGTGGGCCAGGTATGTCTGTATGTGGGCCAGGTATGTCTGTATGTGGGCCAGGTATGTCTGTATGTAGGCCAGGTATGTCTGTATGTGGGCCAGGTATGTCTGTATGTGGGCCAGGTCTGTCTGTACGTGAGCCAGGTATGTCTGTACGTGGGCCAGGTATGTCTGGATGTAGACCAGGTATGTCTGGATGTAGGCCAGGTATGTCTGGATGTAGGCCAGGTATGTCTGTATGTAGACCAGGTATGTCTGGATGTAGACCAGGTGTGTCTGGATGTAGACCAGGTATGTCTGGATGTAGACCAGGTATGTCTGGATGTAGACCAGGTATGTCTGGATGTAGACCAGGTATGTCTGGATGTAGACCAGGTGTGTCTGGATGTAGACCAGGTATGTCTGTATGTAGACCAGGTATGTCTGGATGTAGACCAGGTGTGTCTGTATGTAGACCAGGTGTGTCTGGATGTAGACCAGGTATGTCTGGATGTAGACCAGGTATGTCTGTATGTAGGCCAGGTTTGTCTGTATGTGGGCCAGGTATGTCTGTATGTGGACCAGGTATGTCTGTATGTGGGCCAGGTATGTCTGGATGTGGGCCAGGTATGTCTGGATGTGGGCCAGGTATGTCTGGATGTGGGCCAGGTATGTCTGGATGTGAGCCAGGTATGTCTGGATGTAGACCAGGTGTGTCTGTATGTAGACCAGGTATGTCTGGATGTAGACCAGGTATGTCTGTATGTAGGCCAGGTATGTCTGGATGTAGACCAGGTATGTCTGTATGTAGGCCAGGTATGTCTGTATGTAGACCAGGTGTGTCTGTATGTAGACCAGGTATGTCTGGATGTAGACCAGGTATGTCTGTATGTAGGCCAGGTATGTCTGTATGTAGGCCAGGTATGTCTGTATGTAGACCAGGTATGTCTGGATGTAGACCAGGTATGTCTGGATGTAGACCAGGTGTGTCTGTATGTAGGCCAGGTATGTCTGTATGTAGGCCAGGTATGTCTGTATGTAGACCAGGTATGTCTGTATGTAGACCAGGTGTGTCTGGATGTAGACGAGGTATGTCTGGATGTAGACGAGGTGTGTCTGTATGTAGGCCAGGTATCTCTGTATGTAGGCCAGGTATGTCTGTATGTAGGCCAGGTATGTCTGTATGTAGACCAGGTATGTCTGTATGTAGGCCAGGTATGTCTGGATGTAGGCCAGGTATGTCTGTATGTAGGCCAGGTATGTCTGTATGTAGGCCAGGTATGTCTGGATGTAGACCAGGTATGTCTGGATGTAGACCAGGTATGTCTGGATGTAGACCAGGTATGTCTGGATGTAGACCAGGTATGTCTGTATGTAGGCCAGGTATGTCTGGATGTAGACCAGGTATGTCTGTATGTAGGCCAGGTATGTCTGGATGTAGACCAGGTATGTCTGTATGTAGGCCAGGTATGTCTGGATGTAGACCAGGTATGTCTGGATGTAGACCAGGTATGTCTGTATGTAGGCCAGGTATGTCTGTATGTAGGCCAGGTATGTCTGGATGTAGACCAGGTATGTCTGGATGTAGACCAGGTATGTCTGTATGTAGGCCAGGTATGTCTGGATGTAGACCAGGTGTGTCTGTATGTAGACCAGGTGTGTCTGGATGTAGACCAGGTATGTCTGGATGTAGACCAGGTATGTCTGGATGTAGGCCAGGTATGTCTGTATATAGGCCAGGTATGTCTATTTTTGGGCCAGGTACGTCTATTTTTGGGCCAGGTATGTCTGTATATTGCCAAGCATGAATTCATACCTGAGCAGTTGTGTCTGTAGTGTTGGCAGCCTGGCCCTCTCCCTCAGCCTCACAGCTCCATGCTGCTCCCCTCCTGGTCCAGAGAACAGCCAGCTACGATCATTAGAACATGGAGCATCCAGCAGAACCTGGGAGGGAGGGGGAAGGGGGAGGGGAAGAGGGAGGAGGAAGAGGGGGGGAGAGGGAGGGAGGGAGGGAGGGAGGGAGGGAGGGAGGGAGGGAGGGAGGGAGGGAGAAGATGTAGGAGGGAGGGAGAAGAGGGAGGGATGGAGGGAGGGATGGAGGGAGGGAGGGAGGGAGGGAGGGAGGGAGGGAGGGAGGGAGAAGAGGGAGGAGGGAGGGAGGGGGAAAAGGGAGGGAGGGGGAAGAGGGAGGGAGAAGAGGGAGGAGGGAGAAGAGGGAGGAGGAAGAGGGAGGGAGAAGAGGGTGGAGGAAGAGGGAGGGAGAAGAGGGAGGAGGGGGAAGAGGGAGGAGGGGGAAGAGGGAGGAGGGGGAAGAGGAGGAGGGGGGGGAGGGGGAAGAGGGAGGAGGGGGAGGGGGAAGAGGGAGGGAGGGGGAAGAGGGAGGGGAGGGGGAGGGGGGAAGAGGGAGGAGGGGGAGGGGGAAAGAAAGGAGGAGGGAGGGCGAAGAGGGAGGAGGGGGGAGAGAGAAGAGGGAGGAGGGGGAGAGAGAAAGACAATTAGAGAATTAATAGGTGGGGAGGGGTCAACAAAACCACTAAATCTAGAGATAGTAAATGAAACCAGCAGCAGGGAGGCATAAGTTGTGGGGGGGGGACAGAGACAGACAGAGATACATGGTGAGAGCACTATTCAAATGACTAGTATTCTAACTCAATGAAGAACACTAATGACAAAACACAGGAAAGATCCCCAGCCTCATGGTCTCTAGCCCCTAAATCCATCAACTGCCTTCTGTTTCAAGAGGAGAAAGAGGAGAGAACAGAGAGGAGGGAGCAGAGGAGAGAGAACAGAGAGGAGAAAACAGAGAGGAGAGTACAGAGGGGAGAAAAGAGAGGGGAGAAAAGAGAGGGGAGAAAAGAGAGGGGAGAAAAGAGAGAGGAGAGAACAGAGGAGAGAGAACAGAGAGGAGAGAACAGAGGAGAGAGAGAGAGAGAGAGGAGAGAACAGAGAGGAGAGAACAGAGGAGAGAGAGAGGAGAGAACAGCGAGGAGAGAACAGAGTAAAGAGAGAACTGAGGGGAGAGAACAGAGGGGAGAGAACAGAGGGGAGAGAACAGAGGGGAGAGAACAGAGGGGAGAGAACAGAGGAGAGAGAACAGAGGAGAGAGAACAGAGGAGAGAGAACAGAGGAGAGAGAACAGAGAGGAGAGAACAGAGGAGAGAGAGAGAGAGAGAGGAGAGAACAGAGAGGAGAGAACAGAGGAGAGAGAGAGGAGAGAACAGCGAGGAGAGAACAGAGTAAAGAGAGAACTGAGGGGAGAGAACAGAGGGGAGAGAACAGAGGGGAGAGAACAGAGGGGAGAGAACAGAGGGGAGAGAACAGAGGAGAGAGAACATAGGAGAGAGAACAGAGGAGAGAGAACAGAGAGGAGAGAACAGAGAGGAGAGAACAGAGAGGAGAGAACAGAGGAGAGAGAACAGAGAGGAGAGAAGAGAGGGGAGAGAAGAGAGGGGAGAGAAGAGAGGGGAGAGAACAGAGGGGAGAGAACAGAGAGGAGAGAAAAGAGGGGAGAGAAAAGAGGGGAGAGAACAGAGGAGAGAACAGAGGAGAGAACAGAGGAGAGAACAGAGAGGAGAGAACAGAGGAGAGAACAGAGGAGAGAGAACAGAGGAGAGAGAACAGAGGAGATAAAAGAGAGGAGATAAAAGAGAGGAGATAAAAGAGAGGAGATAAAAGAGGAGAGAGGAGAGAACAGAGGGGAGAAAACAGAGGGGAGAAAACAGAGGGGAGAAAACAGAGGGGAGAAAACAGAGGGGAGAGAACAGAGGGGAGAGAACAGAGGGGAGAGAACAGAACAGAGCAACAGAGAGAGAAGAGAGAACAGAGCAGAGAGAGAACAGATGAGAGAGAAGAGAGAGGAGAGAACAGAGAACAGAGAACAGAGGAGAAAAGAGAGGAGAGAACAGAACAGAGCAACAGAGAGAGAAGAGAGAGAACAGAGGGGAGAGAACAGAACAGAGCAACAGAGAGAAAAGAGAGAGAACAGAGCAGAGAGAGGATGACTGTAATGTAGAGTCTCTGTGTGATGCTAGCTGCTGAGGGGGGATGAGATAGGATGGGTTTTCCTCCGGCGGGTCGAGGCGTGGGCTCCTCCCCTCCACAGGGCCTCTACAGTCAGTGAGACGGCACTAATGAGTGTCACAGAGGAGAACAAGAGCTAATCCTATAGCCCTCTGTGGGAGAGGAGATAAGAGAGAGGCAGGGCGGAGAGAGGAAGGGGGGAGTGAGGAAGAGAGGCAGGGGGAGAGAGGAAGAGAGGCAGGGGGGAGAGAGGAAGAGAGGCAGGGGGAGAGAGGAAGAGGGAGAGAGGAAGAGAGGAAGGGGGAGAGAGGAAGAGAGGCAGGGGGGAGAGAGGAAGAGAGGAAGGGGGAGAGAGGAAGAGAGGCAGGGGGGAGAGAGGAAGGGGGAGAAAGGAAGGGGGGAGAGAGGAAGGGGGAGAGAGGAAGGGAGGCAGGGGGAGAGAGGAAGAGAGGCAGGGGGGAGAGAGGAAGAGAGGCAGGGGGAGAGAGGAAGAGAGGCAGGGGGAGAGAGGAAGAGAGGCAGGGGGGAGAGAGGAAGAGAGGCAGGGGGAGAGAGGAAGAGAGGCAGGGGGAGAGAGGAAGAGAGGCAGGGGGAGAGAGGAAGAGAGGGGAGGGAGACAGAGCACACAAATAATTATACCTACCTCGGCACAAACATCAACACTGCAGTTAACCCACTGTTCCTAGACCAGTTAACCCACTAGACCAGCTAACCCACTGTTCCTCGGCCAGTTAACCCACTGTTCCTAGACCAGTTAACCCACTGTTCCTAGACCAGTTAACCCACTGTTCCTAGACCAGTTAACCCACTGTTCCTAGACCAGTTAACCCACTGTTCCTAGACCAGTTAACCCACTGTTCCTAGACCAGTTAACCCACTGTTCCTAGACCAGTTAACCCACTGTTCCTAGACCAGTTAACCCACTGTTCCTAGACCAGTTAACCCACTGTTCCTAGACCAGTTAACCCACTGTTCCTAGACCAGTTAACCCACTGTTCCTAGACCAGCTAACCCACTGTTCCTAGACCAGTTAACCCCACTGTTCCTAGACCAGTTAACCCCACTGTTCCTAGACCAGTTAACCCCACTGTTCCTAGACCAGCTAACCCACTGTTCCTAGACCAGTTACCAAGCCACTGTTCCTAGACCAGTTAACCCACTGTTCCTAGACCAGTTAACCCACTGTTCCTAGACCAGTTACCAAGCCACTGTTCCTAGACCAGTTAACCCACTGTTCCTAGACCAGCTAACCCACTGTTCCTAGACCAGTTACCAAGCCACTGTTCCTAGACCAGTTAACCAAGCCACTGTTCCTAGACCAGCTAACCCACTGTTCCTAGACCAGCTAACCCGCTGTTCCTAGACCAGCTAACCCGCTGTTCCTAGACCAGCTAACCCACTGTTCCTAGACCAGTTAACCCACTGTTCCTAGACCAGTTAACCCGTTCCTCTGCCGTTGTTGTAAATAAGAACTTGTGTTAACTGACTTGTCTAGTTAAATTAAAAAAGGCTGTGAAACATCTTGTATGCCATCGAAAGGAACTTGAAAACTCAACCTCCCAATTAGGATCTGACAAAAATGATTTTCCCCTCTATGGTTGTGAAATCTGGAGTCCACTCACTAACCAAAATGGGACAAAAACCACAATCTATTGAGATTCTGCAGAATTCTGCAACAACAACAACAACAACACTTTGTGTACAAGGCAAAACCCAAAACAACATACAGAGCAGAACGAGGACTATAGCCGTACACAGAGACAAACATGGTATCTAGGAGATCATGTGACTCTGAGGAAGTAGATAACAGACCCCCCCCCCAAACACGGACGACGCTGGGCCAATTGTGAGACGCCCTATGGGGGTCCAGATCCCAGCCGGGTTGTGATACAGCCCGGGATTGAACCAGGGTCTGTAGTAACGCCTCTAGCACAGAGATGCAGTGCCTTCGACCACCATGGAGTTTTTAACTTGTCTAAAAAAAATATATATTATATATTATTTTGCAAATAAAGAAATCTAAACAAAGATAAATGGTTCCCGTTATGTGTGAGTCCATTACTGTATTCATACTGGCATATTGTCCTTCAACAGAAAACGTTCAGAAAAGCTGCAGTGTCTTTCAACTGATCTGGGCTGTTATGTTGTTTCCAGGCATTTCGCTGCAACAACACCTGCTAAACACGCGCGTATGTGACCAAATAAACGGGAGACGATTTGACGACCGCTCAGAGGAACAACAGCGCCCCCTGCTGGATCTGCAGGTCGGAGACGCTCACTTCAGAGAAATTAAAACCTGTTGTTGACATCAAATCAAATCAAATTTATTTATATAGCCCTTCGTACATCAGCTGATATCTCAAAGTGCTGTACAGAAACCCAGCCTAAAACCCCAAACAGCAAGCAATGCAGGTGTAGAAGCACATGGCTCTTCCTCAGTCCACGACTCCTTGCAGCCTGTCTCCTCGCCCCTTCTTAAAACCACTTGGAGAAACCAGTCTGAAGGGAGGGAGTGTCTCCTATAGAAACGGATGGGAAGGAAGCAGGTAAGGAGATAGGATGCACGACACACTGAGAGGGAGTGTCTCCTATAGAAACGGATGGGAAGGAAGCAGGTAAGGAGATAGGATGCACGACACACAGAGGGAGCGTCTCCTATAGAAACAGATGGGAAGGAAGCAGGTAAGGAGATAGGATGCACGACACACTGAGAGGGAGTGTCTCCTATAGAAACGGATGGGAAGGAAGCAGGTAAGGAGAGGATGCACGACACACTGAGAGGGAGTGTCTCCTATAGAAACGGATGGGAAGGAAGCAGGTAAGGAGATAGGATGCACGACACACAGAGGGAGCGTCTCCTATAGAAACAGATGGGAAGGAAGCAGGTAAGGAGATAGGATGCACGACACACTGAGAGGGAGTGTCTCCTATAGAAACGGATGGGAAGGAAGCAGGTAAGGAGAGAGGATGCACGACACACTGAGAGGGAGTGTCTCCTATAGAAACGGATGGGAAGGAAGCAGGTAAGGAGATAGGATGCACGACACACAGAGGGAGCGTCTCCTATAGAAACAGATGGGAAGGAAGCAGGTAAGGAGATAGGATGCACGACACACTGAGAGGGAGTGTCTCCTATAGATACAGATGGGAAGGAAGCAGGTAAGGAGAGAGGATGCACGACACACAGAGGGAGCCCTTGTGTCTTGAACGCAGGATGACAAAAAAAAAAACATGTCCGTTTTCTTCCCTCACCTTGTCATACATTCCGGCTTCAGTCTGCCCAAAGATCCGTCCATCCTGATTGGACACGGTGACAGTGCTGCTCAGCCATTGGGGGATGAAGGATTCCAGGGTTTTGGCCAGCCAATCACGTCGGTGTGGGTCCATTTCATTACAACACAACCGAGCTGGAACACAACGACAGATAAGACTGACTCAAGTTATCAATATAACGGTGTTCACCAGTCAGGGGGGGGGACACCCCATTAATGAGTTTAACAGGACCTGGGTTAGCAGTCAGGGGGGGGGACACCCCATTAATGAGTTTAACAGGACCTGGGTTAGCAGTCAGGGGGCACCCCATTAATGAGTTTAACAGGACCTGGGTTAGCAGTCAGGGGGGACACCCCATTAATGAGTTTAACAGGACCTGGGTTAGCAGTCAGGGGGGACACCCCATTAATGAGTTTAACAGGACCTGGGTTAGCAGTCAGGGGGGACACCCCATTAATGAGTTTAACAGGACCTGGGTTAGCAGTCAGGGGGGGGGACACCCCATTAATGAGTTTAACAGGACCTGGGTTAGCAGTCAGGGGGGGGACACCCCATTAATGAGTTTAACAGGACCTGGGTTAGCAGTCAGGGGGGGGGGACACCCCATTAATGAGTTTAACAGGACCTGGGTTAGCAGTCAGGGGGACACCCCATTAATGAGTTTAACAGGACCTGGGTTAGCAGTCAGGGGGGCACACCCCATTAATGAGTTTAACAGGACCTGGGTTAGCAGTCAGGGGGACACCCCATTAATGAGTTTAACAGGACCTGGGTTAGCAGTCAGGGGGGCACACCCCATTAATGAGTTTAACAGGACCTGGGTTAGCAGTCGGGGGGGACACCCCATTAATGAGTTTAACAGGACCTGGGTTAGCAGTCAGGGGGGACACACCCCATTAATGAGTTTAACAGGACCTGGGTTAGCAGTCAGGGGGGGACACCCCATTAATGAGTTTAACAGGACCTGGGTTAGCAGTCAGGGGGGGGGGGGACACCCCATTAATGAGTTTAACAGGACCTGGGTTAGCAGTCAGGGGGAGACACCCCATCAATGAGTTTAACAGGACCTGGGTTAGCAGTCAGGGGGACACCCCATTAATGAGTTTAACAGGACCTGGGTTAGCAGTCAGGGGGCACACCCCATTAATGAGTTTAACAGGACCTGGGTTAGCAGTCAGGGGGGGGGACACCCCATTAATGAGTTTAACAGGACCTGGGTTAGCAGTCAGGGGGGACACCCCATTAATGAGTTTAACAGGACCTGGGTTAGCAGTCAGGGGGGACACACCCCATTAATGAGTTTAACAGGACCTGGGTTAGCAGTCAGGGGGGGGACACCCCATTAATGAGTTTAACAGGACCTGGGTTAGCAGTCAGGGGGCACACCCCATTAATGAGTTTAACAGGACCTGGGTTAGCAGTCAGGGGGGGGGGGACACCCCATTAATGAGTTTAACAGGACCTGGGTTAGCAGTCAGGGGGGGGACACCCCATTAATGAGTTTAACAGGACCAGGGTTAGCAGTCAGGGGGGACACCCCATTAATGAGTTTAACAGGACCTGGGTTAGCAGTCAGGGGGGACACCCCATTAATGAGTTTAACAGGACCTGGGTTAGCAGTCAGGGGGACACACCCCATTAATGAGTTTAACAGGACCTGGGTTAGCAGTCAGGGGGGGGGGCACCCCATTAATGAGTTTAACAGGACCTGGGTTAGCAGTCAGGGGGGACACCCCATTAATGAGTTTAACAGGACCTGGGTTAGCAGTCAGGGGGGACACCCCATTAATGAGTTTAACAGGACCTGGGTTAGCAGTCAGGGGGGGACACCCCATTAATGAGTTTAACAGGACCTGGGTTAGCAGTCAGGGGGGACACCCCATTAATGAGTTTAACAGGACCTGGGTTAGCAGTCAGGGGGGGACACCCCATTAATGAGTTTAACAGGACCTGGGTTACCAGTCAGGGGGGGACACCCCATTAATGAGTTTAACAGGACCTGGGTTAGCAGTCAGGGGGGACACCCCATTAATGAGTTTAACAGGACCTGGGTTAGCAGTCAGGGGGGGACACCCCATTAATGAGTTTAACAGGACCTGGGTTAGCAGTCAGGGGGGACACCCCATTAATGAGTTTAACAGGACCTGGGTTAGCAGTCAGGGGGGGACACCCCATTAATGAGTTTAACAGGACCTGGGTTAGCAGTCAGGGGGGGGGGACACCCCATTAATGAGTTTAACAGGACCTGGGTTAGCAGTCAGGGGGACCCCATTAATGAGTTTAACAGGACCTGGGTTAGCAGTCAGGGGGGGACACCCCATTAATGAGTTTAACAGGACCTGGGTTAGCAGTCAGGGGGGGGGGCACCCCATTAATGAGTTTAACAGGACCTGGGTTAGCAGTCAGGGGGGCACCCCATTAATGAGTTTAACAGGACCTGGGTTACCAGTCAGGGGGGACACCCCATTAATGAGTTTAACAGGACCTGGGTTACCAGTCAGGGGGGACACCACATTAATGAGTTTAACAGGACCTGGGTTAGCAGTCAGGGGGGACACCCCATTAATGAGTTTAACAGGACCTGGGTTAGCAGTCAGGGGGGGGACACCCCATTAATGAGTTTAACAGGACCTGGGTTAGCAGTCAGGGGGACCCCATTAATGAGTTTAACAGGACCTGGGTTAGCAGTCAGGGGGGGACACCCCATTAATGAGTTTAACAGGACCTGGGTTAGCAGTCAGGGGGACACCCCATTAATGAGTTTAACAGGACCTGGGTTAGCAGTCAGGGGGGACACCCCATTAATGAGTTTAACAGGACCTGGGTTAGCAGTCAGGGGGACCCCATTAATGAGTTTAACAGGACCTGGGTTAGCAGTCAGGGGGACACACCCCATTAATGAGTTTAACAGGACCTGGGTTAGCAGTCAGGGGGGGGGGACACCCCATTAATGAGTTTAACAGGACCTGGGTTAGCAGTCAGGGGGGACACCCCATTAATGAGTTTAACAGGACCTGGGTTAGCAGTCAGGGGGGGGGACACCCCATTAATGAGTTTAACAGGACCTGGGTTAGCAGTCCTACCCTTAAGGGGTTAGCCCCTTACCCACTAACCCCTACACACCCTAACCCCTCAGCCCCTACACACCCTAACCCCTTAGCCCCTTACCCACTTAGTCCCTACACCCTTAGCCCCTTACCCACTAACCCCTTAGCCTCTACACCCTAAACCCTCAGCCCCTGCACCCTAACCCCTACACTCTAACCTCTTATCCCCTACACTCTAACCCCTTAGGCCATACACCCGAACCCCTACACGCTTAGCCCCTACACCCTTAGCCCCTAACCCCTTAGCCCCTATACCATTATCCCCTACACTCTAACCTCTTATCCCCTACACTCTAACCCCTTAGGCCTTACATGCTTAGCCCCTACACCCTTAGCCTCTACTCCCTACACCCTAACCCCTTAGCCCCTACACCCTAACCCCTTAGCCCCTACACCCTTAGCCTCTACTCCCTACACCCTAACCCCTTAGCCCCTACACCCTAACCCCTAACAGTGTAATGCTCCTGACCTGGGTCAGCAGTCTGTAGTATAGCCAAGGCCTTCCCTCCAGGAGCCGAGCAGAGATCCAGGACCCTGTCCCCCTCCTCTACCCCCAGGGCTAAGACAGCCAGCAGGGAGGCAGCGTTCATCAGGTAGTAGGGTTTCAACTGGCCCTGGCGGTGAGGAGGAGAGGGGTAACGCACTGGGGAGGGGTGGATGAAACACTGCAGGGAGGGAGGAGGAGGACCGGGGTGAGGGATGGAGCTAGGCTGGGTGGGAGAGGTAGGGTGAGGGATGGAGCTAGGCTGGGTGGGAGAGGTAGGGTGAGGGATGGAGAGAGAGGAGTTAAGAGGCAGGTCCGTGTGGGGCAGTAGGCTGACGAAGCCTTGCCCTTGGAGGCGTTGTTTGACCTCTGACACCGCAGCAAAACGGTTGAGCATCACTCCATACTGCCAGCACGCAGGGTTCAACAACACAGCCCTGTAGGAGACAGGAGGAGAGGAGAAGAGGTTGAGCATCACTCCATACTGCCAGCACGCAGGGTTCAACAACACAGCCCTGTAGGAGACCGGAGGAGAGGAGAAGAGGTTGAGCATCACTCCATACTGCCAGCACGCAGGGTTCAACAACACAGCCCTGTAGGAGACAGGAGGAGAGGAGAAGAGGTTGAGCATCACTCTATACTGCCAGCACGCAGGGTTCAACAACACAGCCCTGTAGGAGACAGGAGGAGAGGAGAAGAGGTTGAGCATCACTCCATACTGCCAGCACGCAGGGTTCAACAACACAGCCCTGTAGGAGACCGGAGGAGAGGAGAAGAGGTTGAGCATCACTCCATACTGCCAGCACGCAGGGTTCAAAAACACAGCCCTGTAGGAGACCGGAGGAGAGGAGAAGAGGTTGAGCATCACTCTATACTGCCAGCACGCAGGGTTCAACAACACAGCCCTGTAGGAGACAGGAGGAGAGGTTGAGCATCACTCCATACTGCCAGCACGCAGGGTTCAACAACACAGCCCTGTAGGAGACCGGAGGAGAGGAGAAGAGGTTGAGCATCACTCTATACTGCCAGCACACAGGGTTCAACAACACAGCCCTGTAGGAGACCGGAGGAGAGGTTGAGCATCACTCCATACTGCCAGCACGCAGGGTTCAACAACACAGCCCTGTAGGAGACCGGAGGAGCTCCTCTGTGGAGATGGGAGATCTTTCCAGAAGGACAACCATCTCTGCAGCACTCCACCAATCAGGCCTTTATTGTAGAGTGGCCAGACGGAAGCCACTCCTCAGTAAAAGGCACATGGCAGCCTGCTTGGAGTTTTCCAAAAGGCACCGAAAAGACTCTCAAACAAGATTCCCTGGTTTGAGGAAATCAAGATTGATCTCTTTGGCCTGAATGCCAAGCGTGCCAAGTCTGGAGGAAACCTGGAACCATCCCTACGATGAAGCATGGTGGTGGCAGCATCATGTCTGGAGGAAACCTGGAACCATCCCTACAATGAAGCATGGTGGTGGCAGCATCATGTCTGGAGGAAACCTGGAACCATCCCTACGGTGAAGCATGGTGGTGGCAGCATCATGTCTGGAGGAAACCTGGAACCATCCCTACGATGAAGCATGGTGGTGGCAGCATCATGTCTAGAGGAAACCTGGAACCATCCCTACGGTGAAGCATGGCGGTGGCAGCATCATGTCTTGAGGAAACCTGGAACCATCCCTACGATGAAGCATGGTGGTGGCAGCATCATGTCTGGAGGAAACCTGGAACCATCCCTACGATGAAGCATGGTGGTGGCAGCATCATGTCTGGAGGAAACCTGGAACCATCCCTACGCTGAAGCATGGTGGTGGCAGCATCATGCTGAGGGGATGGTTTTCAGCGGCAGAAACTGGGAGACTAGTCAGAGTCGAGGGAAAGATGACCAGAGTACAGAGAGATCCTTGATGAAAACCTGCTCAAGACCACAGACTGGGGCGAAGGTTCACCTTCCAACAGGACAACGACCCTAAGCACACAGCCAAGACAACACAGGAGTGGCTTCGGGACAGATCTCTGAATGTCCTTGAGTGGCCCAGCCAGATCCCGGACTTGAACCTGATCTAAAATCTCTGGAGAGAACTGAAAATAACTGTGCAGCGACTCTCCCCATCCAACCTGACAGAGCTTGAGACGATCTGCAGAGAAGAATGGGAGAAACTCCCCAAATACAGGTGTGCTAAGCTTGTAGAATTATACCCAAGAAGACTCCAGGCTGTAATCGCTGCCTAAGGTGCTTCAATAAAGTACTGAGTAAAGGGTCTGAAAACTTACGTGAAAATGTGATTTCAGTTTTTTTTTTTTTTTATACATTTGCAAAACTGTCTAAACCTGTTTTGTCATGATGGGGTATTGTGTGTAGATTGATGAGACATTTTAGAATGAGGCTGTAACATAACAAAATGTGTGTGTGTGTGGGGGGGGTCAATGTGGTCTGAATACTTCCAGAATGCACTGCACAACTTTAGACCAGGACCAATAGGGAATACGGTGCCATTTGGTTAACAGACTACAACAGAGGTCCCATCCGATTTAAGTTCAGAGTAATACAACGATTTATAATATAGTTATTGGCACGTAATGCTGCATAGACTGTATAAAAGGATAAGAGGACGAGTTGAACGCGTACATACCTTGCAGACGGCCATAGGGGGCCAAGTTCCTGACCGTACTGTTGGTCAAAACGGTCCAATATGACTTTACACACCCGTTTCTGTTTACCGGCTCGGGAAGAAACCTGTGAGTTTGAGGAACACGTCTAGATTCAAACAGGAGGACGGCTGATGAGTGTGTGCAACTAAACGTATAACTAATCTAATCATTTATTTGATCATAACCAACAGTGAATTTTTTCATGGTTAATAGCAAAAACAAATCACCCACAAACGTATCGTCTGCTGGTCCTTTTCGTGTATTCGTATGAACCAACCGTACCAGTTCGGTCGGAACAGTTCTCTCCTCTCTCGACAGGTCCTGTCCACGGTCGGGACCGATAACGGAGTTGCACGAGAGTAATCTCAGACATTTCGACGACTGAGAATGTCTCCACCGTAGAATACATAACTCTCCCGAGACTAAACGTCTAAACATTTCATAAATAAATCAGAATTAAATCAATTTAAGCAAACGGTTGGCTGACATTTCATTTGTGTTTTTCTTTAGACATGTCCGTCTCTTATAATTTACCCCCTTCTCCTTGGCTATTTTAAACTCAGTTCCCCTCCCTAACATCAAGCAAAATTGAGACCCAAAGATTTTGGAATTGATACGGGTACAAATCGTATACACCTACTCATTCAAGGGTTTTTCTTTATTTTTACTATTTTCTTAATTGTAGAATAATAGTGAAGACATCAAAACTATGAAATAACACATATGGAATCCTGTAGTTACCAAAAAAAGGTGTGAAATTAAAAATATATATTATATTTGAGATTCTTCAAAGTAGCCACCCTTTGCCTTGATGACAGCTTTGCACACTATTAGCATTCTCTCAACCAGCTTCACCTGGAATGTTTTTCCAACAGTCTTGAAGGAGTTCCCACACATGCTGAGCACTTGTTGGCTGCTTTTCCTTCACTCTGCGATCCAACTCATCCCAAACCATCTCAAATTGGGTTGAAGCAGGGTGATTGTGGAGGCCAATAGAGTTTGGAATAGAGACAAGGGTACAAATCATATAAGCATTTATTAGCATTTTATAACAAAAATGTACAAGGTAGAAAATGTGACTATTAAACGCAAGAATGTAGCTGTGTGACTAAAGTAACATGTTATGGAAATGTACAAGATACATTCACATGGTAAGGTGATACAGGACAAGACTGACCCCGTGACCCCGTTCACATGGTAAGGTGATACAGGACAAGACTGACCCCTGACCCCGTTCACATGGTAAGGTGATACAGGACAAGACTGACCCCTGACCCCGTTCACATGGTAAGGTGATACAGGACAAGACTGACCCCTGACCCCGTTCACATGGTAAGGTGATACAGGACAAGACTGACCCCTGACCCCGTTCACATGGTAAGAAATGGGGTCAGTCTCGGTGGAGTGTAGAAATGGGGTCAGTCTTTATGCAGTGTAGAAACGGGGTCAGTCTCCATGCAGTGTAGAAATGGGGTCAGTCTCTGTGGAGTGTAGAAACGGGGTCAGTCGCAATGGAGTGTAGAAACGGGGTCAGTCTCTATGGAGTGTAGAAACGGGGTCAGTCTCGATGCAGAGTAGAAACGGGGTCAGTCTCTGTGGAGTGTAGAAACGGGGTCAGTCGCAGTGGAGTGTAGAAACGGGGTCAGTCTCTATGGAGTGTAGAAACGGGGTCAGTCTCGATGCAGAGTAGAAACGGGGTCAGTCTCAGTGGAGTGTAGAAACGGGGTCAGTCTCAGTGGAGTGTAGAAACGGGGTCAGTCTCTGTGGAGTGTAGAAACGGGGTCAGTCGCAGTGGAGTGTAGAAACGGGGTCAGTCTCAGTGGAGTGTAGAAACGGGGTCAGTCTCAGTGGAGTGTAGAAACGGGGTCAGTCTCAGTGGAGTGTAGAAACGGGGTCAGTCTCTGTGGAGTGTAGAAACGGGGTCAGTCTCAGTGGAGTGTAGAAACGGGGTCAGTCTCTGTGGAGAGTAGAAACGGGGTCAGTCTCTGTGGAGAGTAGAAACTGGGTGAGTCACGATGCAGAGCAGAAACGGGGTCAGTCTCTGTGGAGTGTAGAAACTGGGTCAGTCTCTGTGGAGTGTAGAAACGGGGTCAGTCTCCATGCAGTGTAGAAACGGGGTCAGTCTCTGTGGAGAGTAGAAACGGGGTCAGTCTCTGTGGAGAGTAGAAACTGGGTGAGTCACGATGCAGAGCAGAAACGGGGTCAGTCTCTGTGGAGTGTAGAAACTGGGTGAGTCACGATGCAGAGCAGAAACGGGGTCAGTCTCTGTGGAGTGTAGAAACGGGGTCAGTCTCTGTGGAGTGTAGAAACGGGGTCAGTCTCAGTGGAGTGTAGAAACGGGGTCAGTCTCAGTGGAGTGTAGAAACGGGGTCAGTCTCTGTGGAGTGTAGAAACGGGGTCAGTCTCAGTGGAGTGTAGAAACGGGGTCAGTCTCAGTGGAGTGTAGAAACGGGGCCAGTCTCAGTGGAGTGTAGAAACGGGGCCAGTCTCAGTGGAGTGTAGAAACGGGGTCAGTCTCAGTGGAGTGTAGAAACGGGGTCAGTCTCTGTGGAGTGTAGAAACGGGGCCAGTCTCAGTGGAGTAAGAAACGGGGTCAGTCTCGGTGGGGTGTAGAAACGGGGTCAGTCTCAGTGGGTGTAGAAACGGGGGTGAGTCACGATGCAGGTAGAAACAGGGGGTCAGTCTCTGTGGAGAAACGGGGTCAGTCTCGGTGGGGGGTAGAAACGGGGTGAGTCTCGATGCAGAGTAGAAACGGGGTCAGTCTCT
>NW_027015030.1:0-12283 GCF_036934945.1 Oncorhynchus masou masou
ACTGACTTACCCTCCATGCATTACCTTCTACAGCATCTCTCTCCAATGACTTACCCTCTTACCCTCCCTTTGTACTGACCTTCATTCCCCTCAATACATTACCCTCCCTCTGTACGGACCTTCATTCCCCTCCATACATTACCCTCTACAGCTCTCTCTCTCTTCACTGACCTTCATTCCCCTCCATACATTTCCCTCCATCTGTACGGACCTTCATTCCCCTCCAAACATTACCCTCCCTCTGTACGGACCTTCATTTCCCTCCATCTGTACGGACCTTCATTCCCCTCCAAACATTACCCTCCCTCTGTACGGACCTTCATTCCCCTCCATCTGTACGGACCTTCATTCCCCTCCAAACATTACCCTCCCTCTGTATGGACCTTCATTCCCCTCCCTCTGTACTGACCTTCATTCCCCTCCATACATTACCCTCCCTCTGTATGGACCTTCATTCCCCTCCCTCTGTACTGACCTTCATTCCCCTCCATACATTACCCTCTACAGCTCTCTCCCTCTGTACGGACCTTCATTCCTCTCCATACATTCCCCTCCCTCTGTACGGACCTTCATTCCTCTCCATACATTCCCCTCCCTCTGTACTGACCTTCATTCCCCTCCCCTCTGTACTGACCTTCATTCCCCTCCCCTCTGTACTGACCTTCATTCCCTCCCCTGTACTGACCTTCATTCCCTCCCTCTGTACTGACCTTTCATTCCCCTCCCTCTGTACTGACCTTCATTCCCCTCCCTCTGTACTGACCTTCATTACCCTCCCCTCTGTACTGACCTTCATTCCCCTCCATACATTACCCTCTACAGCTCTCTCCCTCTGTACGGACCTTCATTCCTCTCCATACATTCCCCTCCCTCTGTACGGACCTTCATTTCTCTCCATACATTCCCCTCCCTCTGTACTGACCTTCATTCCCCTCCCTCTGTACTGACCTTCATTCCCCTCCCTCTGTACTGACCTTCATTCCCCTCCCTCTGTACGGACCTTCATTCCCCTCCATACATTACCCTCTACAGCTCTCTCCCTCTGTACGGACCTTCATTCCTCTCCATACATTACCCTCCCTCTGTACTGACCTTCATTCCCCTCCCTCTGTACTGACCTTCATTCCCCTCCCCTGTACTGACCTTCATTCCCCTCCCTCTGTACTGACCTTCATTCCCCTCCCTCTGTACTGACCTTCATTACCCTCCCTCTGTACGGACCTTCATTCCCCTCCATACATTACCCTCTACAGCTCTCTCCCTCTGTACTGACCTTCATTCCCCTCCATACATTATCATCCCTCTGTACTGACCTTCATTCCCCTCCCCCTGTACTGACCTTCATTCCCCTCCATGCATTACCCTCCCTCTGTACTGACCTTCATTCCCCTCCATGCATTACCCTCCCTCTGTACTGACCTTCATTCCCCTCCATGCATTACCCTCCCTCTGTACTGACCTTCATTCCCCTCCATGCATTACCCTCCCTCTGTACTGACCTTCATTCCCCTCCCTCTGTACGGACCTTCATTACCCTCCCTCTGTACTGACCTTCATTCCCTCCTCTGTACTGACCTTCATTCCCCTCCTCTGTACTGACCTTCATTATCCTCCCTCTGTACTGACCTTCATTCCCCTCCCTCTGTACGGACCTTCATTACCCTCCCTCTGTACTGACCTTCATTCCCCTCCCTCTGTACTGACCTTCATTCCCCTCCCTCTGTACTGACCTTCATTCCCCTCCCTCTGTACTGCCCTTCATTCCCCTCCCCTCTTCTGACCTTCATTCCCCTCCCTCTGTACTGACCTTCCCCTCCCTCTGTACTGATTCCCCTCCCTCTGTACTGACCTTCATTCCCCTCCCTCTGTACTGACCTTCATTCCCTCCTCTGTACTGACCTTCATTCCCCTCCCCTGTACGGACCTTCATTCCCCTCCTCTGTACTGACCTTCATTCCCCTCCCTCTGTACTGACCTTCATTCCCCTCCCTCTCCATTCCCTCCTCTGTACTGACCTTCATTCCTCCACTGACCTTCATTCCCCTCCTCTGGACTTCATTCCCCTCCATACATTCCCCTCCTCTGTACTGACCTTCATTCCCCTCCCTCTGTACTGACCTTCATTATCCTCCCCTCTGTACTGACCTTCATTCCCCTCCCTCTGTACTGACCTTCATTCCCCTCCCTCTGTACTGACCTTCATTCCCCTCCCTCTGTACTGACCTTCATTCCCCTCCCCATTACCCTCTGTACTGACCTTCATTCCCCTCCATACATTACCCTCCTCTGTGCCAGTGTGTATTCCTCCCTCTGTACTGACCTTCATTCCCTCCCCAAATGTGCCTCCCAGGAGAACGGTTTCCCTGCGCTGCTGACCAGCGATGACCAGCTGTTTATATTTGAGACGGGCGCGGGGTGTTGATCGTTCACGGAGAGAGTCCGCGAGAGGAAGCAGGCTCTGATGAGATCCCTGCTGACCCTGCTGACCGACGCCTTCCGTCTGCTGTTGGCCAAACTGGCCTCTGAGGGAGGAGGAGAGTGCAGGCTGCGCTGGCCGACTGTCTGAGTCACGCTGTTGGCTTCCAACCACTGACCCTGAGGTTGGTAGCCCACAATTGACGCAACTGACCTGATGTGCAAACACTGACCCTGATGTACAAACACTGACCCTGATGTACAAACACTGACCCTGATGTACAAACACTGACCCTGATGTACAAACACTAACCCTGATGTACAACCCCTAACCCTGATGTACAAACACTGACCCTGATGTACAAACACTGACCCTGATGTACAAACACTGACCCTGATGTACAAACACTGACCCTGATGTACAAACACTGATGTACAACACTAGTAACACTAAGCCCTAGGAACACTAAGCCCTAGGAACACTAAGCCCTAGTAACATTAGGAACACTAAGCCCTAGTAACACTAAGCCCTAGTAACATTAGTAACACTAAGCCCTGGTAACATTAGTAACACTGCCCTAGTAACACTTAGCAACACTAAGCCCTAGTAACACTTAGCCCTAGTAACATTAGGAACACTAAGCCCTAGGAACACTAAGCCCCAGTAACACTAAGCCCTAGTAACATTAGGAACACTAAGCCCTAGTAACATTAGGAACACTAAGCCCTAGGAACACTAAGCCCTAGTAACATTAGGAACACTAAGCCCTAGTAACACTAAGCCCTAGTAACATTAGGAACACTAAGCCCTAGTAACACTAAGCCCTAGTAACATTAGGAACACTAAGCCCTAGTAACATTAGGAACACTAAGCCCTAGTAACACTAAGCCCTAGTAACACTTAGCCCTAGTAACATTAGGAACACTAAACCCTAGGAACACTAAGCCCTAGTAACACTAAGCCCTAGTAACATTAGGAACACTAAGCCCTAGTAACATTAGGAACACTAAGCCCTAGTAACACTAAGCCCTAGTAACACTAAGCCCTAGTAACATTAGGAACACTAAGCCCTAGTAACATTAGGAACACTAAGCCCTAGTAACATTAGGAACACTAAGCCCTAGTAACATTAGGAACACTAAGCCCTAGTAACATTAGGAACACTAAGCCCTAGTAACATTAGCAACACTAAGCCCTAGTAACATTAGCAACACTAAGCCCTAGTAACACTTAGCAACACTAAGCCCTAGTAACATTAGTAACACTAAGCCCTAGTAACATTAGTAACACTAAGCCCTAGTAACACTTAGCCCTAGGAACACTAAGCCCTAGTAACACTTAGCAACACTAAGCCCTAGTAACATTAGCAACACTAAGCCCTAGTAACACTTAGCAACACTAAGCCCTAGTAACATTAGTAACACTAAGCCCTAGTAACACTTAGCCCTAGGAACACTAAGCCCTAGTAACACTTAGCAACACTAAGCCCTAGTAACACTAAGCCCTAGTAACATTAGCAACACTAAGCCCTAGTAACACTTAGCAACACTAAGCCCTAGTAACATTAGTAACACTAAGCCCTAGTAACACTTAGCCCTAGGAACACTAAGCCCTAGTAACACTTAGCAACACTAAGCCCTAGTAACATTAGGAACACTAAGCCCTAGTAACACTAAGCCCTAGTAACACTAAGCCCTAGTAACATTAGGAACACTAAGCCCTAGTAACACTAAGCCCTAGGAACAATAAGCCCTAGTAACATTAGGAACACTAAGCCTAGTAACACTTAGCAACACTAAGCCCTAGTAACATTAGTAACACTAAGCCCTAGTAACACTAAGCCCTAGTAACATTAGTAACACTGCCCTAGTAACACTTAGCAACACCTAAGCCCTAGTAACATTAGGAACACTAAGCCTAGTAACATTAGTAACACTAAGCCTAGTAACATTAGGAACACTAAGCCCTAGTAACACTTAGCCCTAGTAACATTAGGAACACTAAGCCTAGTAACATTAGGAACACTAAGCCTAGGAACACTAAGCCCTAGTAACATTAGGAACACTAAGCCCTAGTAACACTAAGCCTAGTAACATTAGGAACACTAAGCCCTAGCAACACTAAGCCCTAGTAACACTAAGCCCTAGTAACATTAGCCCTAGTAACACTAAGCCCTAGTAACACTAAGCCCTAGGAACACTAAGCCCTAGTAACATTAGGAACACTAAGCCCTAGGAACACTAAGCCCTAGTAACACTTAGCAACACTAAGCCCTAGTAACATTAGTAACACTAAGCCCTAGTAACATTAGTAACACTGCCCTAGTAACAATTAGCAACACTAAGCCCTAGTAACATTAGTAACACTAAGCCTAGTAACATTAACACTAAGCCCTAGTAACACTTAGCAACACTAAGCCCTAGTAACACTTAGTAACAGTAACATTAGGAACACTAAGCCCTAGTAACATTAGTAACACTAAGCCCTAGTAACACAAGCCACTAACTGCCCTAGTAACACTTAGCAACACTAAGCCTAGTTACACTTAGCCCTAGTAACATTAGGAACACTAAGCCCTAGTAACACTAAGCCCTAGTAACATTAGGAACACTAAGCCCTAGTAACACTAAGCCCTAGTAACATTAGTAACACTAAGCCCTAGTAACATTAGTAACACTGCCCTAGTAACACTTAGCAACACTAAGCCCTAGTTACACTTAGCCCTAGTAACATTAGGAACACTAAGCCCTATGAACACTAAGCCCTAGTAACATTAGGAACACTAAGCCCTAGTAACATTAGTAACACTAAGCCCTAGTAACATTAGGAACACTAAGCCCTAGTAACATTAGGAACACTAAGCCCCAGTAACACTAAGCCCTAGTAACATTAGGAACACTAAGCCCTAGGAACACTAAGCCCTAGTAACATTAGGAACACTAAGCCCTAGTAACATTAGGAACACTAAGCCCCAGTAACACTAAGCCCTGGTAACACTAAGCCCCCAGTAACACTAAGCCCCAGTAACACTAAGCCCTAAACGCCAACTGCAACATTTGGTTTAAGTAAGGCCCAGTGGGCTTATCGAGTGGCCAGCGGTCTAAGGCACTGCATCGCAGCGCTAGAGGCGTTACTACTGACCCGGGTTTGATTCCAGGCTGTGTCGCAGCCGGCCCGCGACCGGGAGACCCATGAGGCGGCACACAATTGGCCCAGCATCGTCCGGGTTGGGCTATTTTGGTATTTTATTAGGATCCACATTAGCTGTTGCAAAAGCAGCAGCTACTCTTCCTGGGGTTCCACACAGAGCACAGAACACAGAGCACAGAACACAGAACACAGAGCACAGAACACAGAACACTGGGGTCGACATGAAACATAATACAGAAGACAAGAACAGACAAGAATAGACAAGAACAGACAATAGACAAGAACAGACAATAGACAAGAACAGACAATAGACAAGAACAGCTCAAGGACAGAACTACATACATTTTTAAAGGCACACGTATCCTACATATCACTACATACACACAGACTATCTCTGGACCAATAGGGGAGAGGCGTTGTGCCGTGAGGTGTTGCTTCATCTGTTTTCTGAAACCCAGCTTGCTGTTTATTTCAGCAATATGGGATGGAACGGAGGTTCCATGCAACAAGAGGAGCTTTATATAATACTGTATCATGCTTTCTTGGATTTGTTCTGGATTTGGGGGCAGTGATAAGACCCCTGGTGGCAATGTCTGAGTGTTGGCCCTGTGTCAGAGCTGTGGGACGTAAGTTGACTACGCAAACAATTAGGGATTTTCAGCACGTGAATGTTTCCCTTATAAAAATAAAGTGACTGCGAAGGCAGACCTGATCGCCCATCGTCAGCCCCACGACCAGTGCCTGACCTCACTAAGCCTGTTGAGGCTGAATGGAAGCAAGCCCCCACAGCAACGTTCCAACATCTAGAGGAAAGGCCTTCCCAGAAGAGTGGAGGCTGTTATAGCAGCGCAAACATCTAGTGGAAAGCCTTCCCAGAAGAGTGGAGAGGCTGTTATAGCAACGATGGTCCGGCATGCATAGTGGAAAGCCTTCCCAGAAGAGTGGAGGCTGTTATAGCGACAATGTTCCAACATCTAGTGGAAAGCCTTCCCAGAAGAGTGGAGGCTGTTATAGCAGCAATGTTCCAACATCTAGTGGAAAGCCTTCCCAGAAGAGTGGAAGCTGTTATAGCAGCAACGTTCCAACATCTAGTGGAAAGCCTTCCCAGAAGAGTGGAGGCTGTTAGAGCAGCAATGTTCCAACATCTAGTGGAAAGCCTTCCCAGAAGAGTGGAGGCTGTTATAGCAGCAACGTTCCAACATCTAGTGGAAAGCCTTCCCAGAAGAGTGGAGGCTGTTATGGCAGCAATGTTCCAACATCTAGTGGAAAGCCTTCCCAGAAGAGTGGAGGCTGTTATAGCAGCAACGTTCCAACATCTAGTGGAAAGCCTTCCCAGAAGAGTGGAGGCTGTTATAGCAGCAATGTTCCAACATCTAGTGGAAGCCTTCCCAGAAGAGTGGAGGCTGTTATGGCAGCAATGTTCCAACATCTAGTGGAAAGCCTTCCCAGAAGAGTGGAGGCTGTTATAGCAGCAATGTTCCACATCTAGTGGAAGCCTTCCCAGAAGAGTGGAGGCTGTTATAGCAGCAATGTTCCAACATCTAGTGGAAAGCCTTCCCAGGAGAGTGGAGGCTGTTATAGCAGCAATGTTCCAATCATCTAGTGGAAAGCCTTCCCAGAAGAGTGGAGGCTGTTATAGCAGCAATGTTCCAACATCTAGTGGAAAGCCTTCCCAGAAGAGTGGAGGCTGTTATAGCAGCAACGTTCCAACATCTAGTGGAAAGCCTTCCCAGAAGAGTGGAGGATGTTATAGCAGCAATGTTCCAACATCTAGCGGAAAGCCTTCCCAGAAGAGTGGAGGCTGTTATAGCAGCAATGTTCCATCATCTAGTGGAAAGCCTTCCCAGAAGAGTGGAGGCTGTTGTAGCAGCAATGTTCCAACATCTAGTGGAAAGCCTTCCCAGAAGAGTGGAGGCTGTTATAGCAGCAATGTTCCAACATCTAGCGGAAAGCCTTCCCAGGAGAGTGGAGGCTGTTATAGCAGCAATGTTCCAACATCTAGTGGAAAGCCTTCCCAGAAGAGTGGAGGCTGTTATAGCAGCGAAGGAGGGCCCAACTCCATATTAATGCCCGTGGTTTTGGAATGAGATGTTGGCTGAGCAGGTGTTCACAAACTTTTGGTCATGTAGTGTAGTCTGGTCGTGTAGTCTTCAGAGATAATGTCTGGTCACGTACAGTAGTCTTCAGAGATAATGTCTGGTCATGTACAGTAGTCTTCAGAGATAATGTCTGGTCAGAAGTAGCCTTCCAGAGAGTGAAGGTCTGTCACAGTCCAGTAATGTCTTCAGAGATAATGTCTGGTCATGTACAGTAGTCTTCCAGGAGAGTGTCTGGTCACGTACGTATGTCTTCAGAGATAATGTCTGGTCATGTACAGTAGTCTTCAGAGATAATGTCTGGTCACGTACAGTAGTCTTCAGAGATAATGTCTGGTCATGTACAGTAGTCTTCAGAGATAATGTCTGGTCACGTACAGTAGTATTCAGAGATAATGTCTGGTCACGTACAGTAGTCTTCAGAGATAATGTCTGGTCATGAGCTAGTCTTCAGAATAATGTCCGGTCATGTAGACCAGTCTTCAGAGATAATGTCTGGTCATGTTAGACCTAGTCTTCAGAGATAATGTCCGGTCATGTAGACCAGTCTTCAGAGATAATGTCTGGTCGTGTTGACTAGTCTTCCAGAGATAATGCCTGGTCGTGTAGACCAGTCTTCAGAGATAATGTCTAATCATGTACAGTTGTCTTCAGAGATAATGTCTGGTCGTGTAGACTAGTCTTCAGAGATAATGTCTAGTCATGTAGACTAGTCTTCAGAGATAATGTCTGGTCATGTAGACTAGTCTTCAGAGATAATGTCTAGTCGTGTAGACTAGTCTTCGGAGATAATGTCTGGTCATGTACAGTAGTCTTCAGAGATAATGTCTGGTCGTGTAGACCAGTCTTCAGAGATAATGTCTGGTCATGTACAGTAGTATTCAGAGATAATGTCTGGTCGTGTAGACTAGTCTTCAGAGATAATGTCTAGTCGTGTAGTGTAGTCTTCAGAGATAATGTCTGGTCGTGTAGACCAGTCTTCAGAGATAATGTCTGGTCATGTACAGTAGTCTTCAGAGATAATGTCTGGTCATGTACAGTAGTCTTCAGAGATAATGTCTGGTCGTGTAGACTTGTCTTCAGAGATAATGTCTGGTCGTGTAGACAAGTCTTCAGAGATAATGTCTGGTCGTGTAGACCAGTCTTCAGAGATAATGTCTGGTCGTGTAGACCAGTCTTCAGAGATAATGTCTGGTCATGTACAGTAGTCTTCAGAGATAATGTCTGGTCGTGTACAGTAGTCTTCAGAGATAATGTCTGGTCGTGTAGACTAGTCTTCAGAGATAATGTCTGGTCGTGTTGACTAGTATTCAGAGATAATGTCTGGTCGTGTGTCTTATTAAAGTCATGTGAATAAATGGTTAATAAGTGATGAGCAGTAACAGACTGTTGTTCCATTCTGTTACAGCATTCAGCCCACATAATGATAAAACATTCACTAGTTATTTATAGAACTGAAACCGAACCCACCTCAAAAAGCACTAATCGCTCAGCACTCTTCTCTCTGGGTTTACAAGTTCTGTTCCTGCTAATACAACATCTCTCTCTCTCTCTCTCCCTCCTCTCTCTCTCCCCCCCTCTCTCTCCTCCCTCCTCTCTCTCTCCCTCCCCTCCCTCTCTCTCTCCCTCCCTCCTCTCTCCCTCCTCCTCCTCTCTCTCTCCCTCCTCTCTCCCCTCTCTCTCTCCCTTCCCTCCCTCTCTCTCTACCCTTCTCCCTCTCTCTCTCTCTCTCTCTCTCTCCCTCTCTCTCTCTCCTCCTGCCTCTCTCTCTCACACCTCTCCTTCCTCTCTCTCTCTCCCTCCCCTCTCTCTCTCTCTCTCCCTCCTTCCTCTCTCTGCCCCCCCCTCTAGTCAGTACCAGTGAGGCGTTCAGCAACAAGCAGACAGTGAAGCAGTGTGGATGTACTGAAGTCTACAGAGACTGTCTGCAGACCTTCCTGCCTGCAGCTGAGCTGTCCTGTCCAGAGGGGGTCTCTGCAGTAGCGCTGTCCGCTCCTTCCTCCACCGCATGATCATCTGTCTCGAAGAAAGAGGTCCTGCCCTTCGTCCCTGCGGCATCGGAACACATGCTGAAGGACTGCGAGGCCAAGGACCTCCAGGAGTTTATACCACTCATCAGTCAGATCACTGCCAAGTTCAAGGTAACCAGGGACCTGCAGGGGTTTATACCACTCATCAGTCAGATCACTGCCAAGTTCAAGGTAACCAGGGACCTGCAGGAGTTTATACCACTCATCAGTCAGATCACTGCCAAGTTCAAGGTAACCAGGGACCTGCAGGAGTTTATACCACTCATCAGTCAGATCACTGCCCAGTTCAAGGTACCCAGGGACCTGCAGGAGTTTATACCACTCATCAGTCAGATCACTGCCAAGTGCTAACATGCCAGCTAAAAGGGTTAGGGTTAGAGGACTGACTGCTAAAAGGGTTAGGGTTAGCGAAAATTAGGGATAGTCAATGTCCCCATTCCCTGGACCAGGTGTCTCTCTCTCTCCTCTCCAGGACCAGGTGTCTCTCTCTCTCCTCTCCAGGACCAGGTGTCTCTCTCCTCTCCAGGACCAGGTCTCTGGTCCTCTCTGTCTCTCTCCTCTCCAGGACCAGGTGTTCATGCCTCTGGTCCTCTCGGTCTCTCTCCTCTCCAGGACCAGGTGTTCATGCCTCTGGTCCTCTCGGTCTCTCTCCTCTCCAGGACCAGGTGTTCATGCCTCTGGTCCTCTCTGTCTCTCTCCTCTCCAGGACCAGGTGTTCATGCCTCTGGTCCTCTCTTTCTCCTCTCCTCTCCAGGACCAGAGTCTCTCTGGTCCTCTCTGTCTCTCTCCTCTCCAGGACCAGGTGTCTCATGGTCCTCTCTGTCTCTCTCCTCTCCCAGGACCAGGTGGTATGCCTCTGGTCCTTTCTTTCCTCTCTCCTCTCCAGGACCGTTGTCTCTGGTCCTCTCCTGTCTCTCTCCTCTCCAGGACCAGGTGTTCATGTCTCTGGTCCTCTCTGTCTCTCTCCTCTCCAGGACCAGGTGTCTCTGTTCCTGCAGCAGGTGTTCATGCCTCTGGTCCTCTCTGTCTCTCTCCTCTCAGGACCAGGTGTCTCTGGTCTCTCTGTCTCTCTCTCCTCTCCGGGACCAGGTGTTTGGCCTCTGGTCCCTCTCTACCTTCTCTCTCTCTCAGGACCAGGTGTTCATGCCCTCTGGTCCTCTCTGTCTCTCTCCTCTCAGGGACAGGTGTTTCCCATGCCTCTGGTCCTCTCTGTCTCTCTCCTCTCCAGGACCAGGTGTCTCTCTCCTCTCCGGGACCAGGTGTTCATGCCTCTTGTCCTCTCTGTCTCTCTCCTCTCCAGGACCAGGTGTTCATGTCTCTGGTCCTCTCTGTCTCTCTCCTCTCCAGGACCAAGGTCTCTCCTCTCCAGGACCAGGTGTCTCTGGTCCACTCTCGGTCTCTCTCCTCTCCAGGACCAGGTGTTCATGCCTCTTGTCCTCTCTGTCTCTCTCCTCTCCGGGACCAGGTGTTCATGCCTCTTGTCCTCTCTGTCTCTCTCCTCTCCAGGACCAGGTGTTCATGCCTCTTGTCCTCTCTGTCTCTCTCCTCTCCGGGACCAGGTGTTCATGCCTCTTGTCCTCTCTGTCTCTCTCCTCTCCAGGACCAGGTGTACATGCCTCTTGTCCTCTCTGTCTCTCTCCTCTCCAGGACCAGGTCTCTCCGTTCCTGCAGCAGGTGTTCATGCCTCTGGTCCTCTCTGTCTCTCTCCTCTCCAGGACCAGGTGTTCATGCCTCTTGTCCTCTCTGTCTCTGTCTCTCTCCTCTCCAGGACCAGGTGTCTCTCTCCTCTCCGGGACCAGGTGTACATGCCTCTTGTCCTCTCTGTCTCTCTCCTCTCCAGGACCAGGTCTCTCCGTTCCTGCAGCAGGTGTTCATGCCTCTGGTCCTCTCTGTCTCTCTCCTCTCCGGGACCAGGTGTTCATGCCTCTTGTCCTCTCTGTCTCTCTCCTCTCCAGGACCAGGTGTTCATGCCTCTTGTCCTCTCTGTCTCTCTCCTCTCCAGGACCAGGTGTCTCTCTCCTCTCCGGGACCAGGTGTTCATGCCTCTTGTCCTCTCTGTCTCTCTCCAGGACCAGGTGTTCATGCCTCTGGTCCTCTCTGTCTCCTCTCCGGCAGACCAGGTGTTCATGCCTCTGGTCCTCTCTGTCTCCTCCCTCCCCTCTCCAGGACCAGGTGTTCATGCCTCTTGTCCTCTCTGTCTCTCTCCTCTCCAGGACCAGGTGTTCATGCTCTCTGGTCCTCTCTGTCTCTCTCCTCTCCAGGACCAGGTGTTCATGCCTCTGGTCCTCTCTGTCTCTCTCCTCTCTCCAGGACCAGGTGTTCATGCCTCTGGTCCTCTCTGTCTCTCTCCTCTCCAGGACCAGGTGTCTCATGGTCCTCTCGTCTCTCTCCTCTCCAGGACCAGGTGTTCATGCCTCTGGTCCTCTCTGTCTCTCTCCTCTCCAGGACCAGGTGTTCATGCCTCTGGTCCTCTCTGCTCTCTCCTCTCCAGGACCAGGTGTCTCTGGTCCTCTCTGCTCATCTCTCTCCTCTCCGGGACCAGGTGTTCATGCCTCTTGTCCTCTCTGTCTCTCTCCTCTCCAGGACCAGGT
>NW_027015031.1:0-12283 GCF_036934945.1 Oncorhynchus masou masou
GTACTGTGGGTCAGGTAGGTAGAGAAGACAGAGAGGTTAGACAGAAACAGAGAGGTTAGAGCGGTACTGTGGGTCAGGTAGGTAGAGAAGACAGAAGACAGAGGTTAGACAGAAACAGAGAGGGTTATGGTACTGTGTCAGGTAGGGAGTGAAGACAGAGAGGTTAGACAGAGACAGAGAGGTTAGACGGTACTGTGGGTCAGGGTAGGTACCTCCACAGCCACACTAAAGTCCACCATGGACACAGAGGTGTTGGTGTGCCAGCAGACATGAACCGTCGTGTTTCCTCTCTGTGCTGGACTGACGCTCCAATGAGCTACGAGACCCACTCAGCTCCTCCTCTGACTCAGCCTACACACTGCCCTCTTCTGGAGACTCTGGAACAACAGCAAGAGGAATTGATGAAGAGTTGACGAACAGAAACAGAGGACAAGTTTCCCCCAGGTCCGATAAGTTGAAGGCTGTTTCTGGAGCACAAAAACATCCTTGTCACAAAACCTAAATAAGAGAAGTGATCATGTGAATTGATGGACTCAAAGTCCATTTTGCAGGCCACATTTCTATACAGTTTGGTCGTGGTTGCAGGCCACATTTCTATACAGTTTGGTCGTGTTGCAGGCCACATTTCTATACAGTTTGGTCTGTTGCAGGCCACATTTCTATACTGTTTGGTCACAGCAGGCCACATTTCTATACAGTTTGGTCGTGTTGCAGGCCACATTTCTATACAGTTTGGTCGTGTTGCAGGCCACATTTCTATACAGTTTGGTCGTGTTGCAGGCCACATTTCTATACAGTTTGGTCAAATAAAAGGTCATATTTCTAGCAGTTTGGTCGTAAGGCAGGCTAAGGCCTCTATACAGTTTGGTCGCTGTAGGTCATATTTCTATACAGTTTGGTCGTGTTGCAGGTCACATTTCTATACAGTTTGGTCGTGTTGCAGGCCACATTTCTATACAGTTTGCTGTGTTAGTTAGGACTCAGCCTGTACTCTGTGGGAAGGTTAGGTTAGTTAGACTCAGCCCTGTACTCTGTGGGAAGGTTAGGTTAGTTAGGACCAGCTGTACTCTGGGGAAGGTTAGGTTAGTTAGGACTCAGCCTGTACTCTGTGGGAAGGTTAGGGAAGGTTAGGTTAGGGTTAAGTTAGGACTCAGCCTGTACTCAGTGGGAAGGTTAGGTTAGTTAGGACTCTGCCTGTACTCTGTGGAAGGTTAGTTAGGACTCAGCCAGTGGGAAGGTTAGATTAGTTGTACTGTACTCTGTGGGAAGGTTAGGTTAGTTAGACTCTGCCTGTACTCAGTGGGAAGGTTAGTTAGACTCAGCCTGTACTCTGTGGGAAGGTTAGTTAGAGCCTGTACTCAGTGGGAAGGTTAGGTTAGTTAGGACTCAGCCTGTACTCAGTGGGAAGGCTAGGTTAGTTAGGACTCAGCCTGTACCTGTGGGAAGGTTAGGTTAGTTAGACTCAGCCTGTACCTGTGGAAGGTTAGGTTAGTTAGGACTCAGCCTGTACTCAGTGGGAAGGTTAGTTAGGACTCAGCCTGTACTCTGTGGGAAGGTTAGGTTAGTTAGGACTCAGCCTGTACTCTGTGGGAAGGTTAGGTTAGTTAGACCAGCCTGTACTCTGTGGGAAGGTTAGGTTAGTTAGGGCTCAGCCTGTACTCTGTGGGAAGGTTAGGTTAGTTAGGACTACAGCCTGATCGACTGGAAGGACAGGCTAGATCTGCCCTTTAACTCCACCTATAGAAGTAGTCAGTAGGTAGTGTGATTTACTGCGGTCTATCAGGTCTGTAGATCAGGGGAAAGACCATTCATCTGTTCAGCCAGGTCTAGGGGTACTATGACTTACTACAGTCTGATCGACTGGTGGACAGTAGATCTGTAGAAGGTCTGTTACTCTGTTCTATCAGGTCTAGGGGGTCAGGGGTCAGGTACTATGACTTACTACAGTTGATCGACTGGTGGACAGATCTGTAGAAGGTCTGTTCCTCTGCTTTACCAGATCTAGGGGTCAGGGGTTAGGTACAAGACTTACTGCGGTCTGATCGACTGGTGGACAGTAGATCTGTAGAAGGTCTGTTCCTCTGCTCTATCAGATCTAGGGGTCAGGGGTCAGGTCAAGACTTACTGGGTGGTCTGATCGACTGGTGGACAGTAGATCAGTAGAAGGTCTGTTCCTCTGCTCTATCAGGTCTAGGGGTCAGGGTTAGGTACAAGACTTACTGCGGTCTGATCGACCACAGGACAGTAGATCAGTAGAAGGTCTGTTACTCTGTTCTACCAGGACTACAGCCATCCTGATGTCCTCCATCCATTTCACCATCTCTGATACACAGCTAGGTACAGAGTACAGGCATGGGTTAGATGCACAGCTCGGACCTCTGATGACTGAATGTGGCCCTGGGGCTAAATGAGTTTAACACCCCTGCTCTAAAACACTCTAAACCACTCTGGAACACTCTAGAACACTCTGAAACGTTCTAAACCACCTGGAACACTCTAGAACACTCTGAAACGTTCTCTGAACACTCTGAACGTTCTAAACCACCCTGGAACACTCTAGAACACTCTGAAACATTCTAAACCACCCTGGAACACTCTAGAACACTCTGAAACATTCTAAAACACCCTGAACACTGTAAAACACCCTAAACATCAAGAAAACGGAATAACACCCAGAACACATCTAGAACACTTGTACCTTGCTGCCACGACGACAGACTGGCGCTGACCAAACAGAGTGAAAAAGGAGGAACTCCCCACTCATCCTCACTCTCCCTGATCTGAGGACACAGACACAGGTTGGATCAGAGGAGAGTGACCTCTACTAATTTACAGCTGAGTTATGTTATCTGAAGCTAACAGCATGGGGCCAGCTTCCCGGACACATTAGGTCTCATCCTGGAATAAATGTTTTCTATATATATCTGCCGCTTTAGGACTAAGCTTAATGTGTGTCCAGGAAACTGGCCCATAATGTTATGGTTCAGGTTCTGAGACTCTACTGTCATGCCGTAGAGAGGCAGCTGGCCGGAACTTTGAACTGGTTGTCTGCTGTCATACCTCTGCTGGTGTACACCAGGGAATCACTGAACTGGAGGGAGGGAGGGAGGAACACAGAGATATAATGAGACATCACTGAACTGGAGGAGGAGAGAGGGAGGGAGGAACACAGAGATATAATGAGACATCACTGAACTGGAGGAGGAGAGAGGGAGGGAGGAACACAGAGATATAATGAGACATCACTGAACTGGAGGAGGAGAGAGGGAGGAACACAGAGATATAATGAGACATCACTGGAGGAGGAGAGAGGGAGGGAGGAACACAGAGATATAATGAGACATCACTGAACTGGAGGAGGAGAGAGGGAGGAACACAGAGATATAATGAGACATCACTGAACTGGAGGAGGAGAGAGAGGGAGGGAGGAACACAGAGATATAATGAGACATCACTGAACTGGAGGAGGGAGGGAGGAACACAGAGATATAATGAGACATCAATGAACTGGAGGAGGAGAGAGGGAGGAGGAACACAGAGATATGATGAGACATCACTGAACTGGAGGAGAGAGAGAGGGAGGGAACACAGAGATATAATGAGACATCACTGAACTGGAGAGGAGAGAGGAGGAGGAACAGAGATATAATGAGACATCACTGAACTGGAGGAGGAGGAGGGAGGGAGGAACACAGGAGATATAATGAGACATCACTGAACTGGAGGAGGAGAGAGGGAGGGAGGAACACAGAGATATAATGAGACATCACTGAACTGGAGGAGGAGAGAGGAGGGAGGAACACAGAGATATAATGAGACATCACTGAACTGGAGGAGGAGAGAGGAGGGAGGAACACAGAGATATAATGAGACATCACTGAACTGGAGGAGGGAGGGAGGAACACAGAGATATAATGAGACATCACTGAACTGGAGGAGGAGAGAGGGAGGGAGGAACACAGAGATATAATGAGACATCACTGAACTGGAGGAGGGAGGGAGGAACACAGAGATATAATGAGACATCACTGGAGGAGGAGGAGGAGAGAGGGAGGAACACAGAGATATAATGAGACATCACTGAACTGGAGGAGGGAGAGAGGAACACAGAGATATAATGAGACATCACTGAACTGGAGGAGGAGAGAGGGAGGGAGGAACACAGAGATATAACGAGACATCACTGAACTGGAGGAGGAGAGAGAGAGGGAGGAACACAGAGATATAATGAGACATCACTGAACTGGAGGAGGAGAGAGGGAGGGAGGAACACAGAGATATAATGAGACATCACTGAACTGGAGGAGGAGGGAGGGAGGGAGGAACACAGAGATATAATGAGACATCACTGAACTGGAGGAGGAGAGAGGAGGAACACAGAGATATAATGAGACATCACTGAACTGGAGGAGGAGAGAGGGAGGAACACAGAGATATAATGAGACATCACTGAACTGGAGGAGGAGAGAGGGAGGAACACAGAGATATAATGAGACATCACTGAACTGGAGGAGGAGAGAGGGAGGGAGGAACACAGAGATATAATGAGACATCACTGAACTGGAGGAGGAGAGAGGGAGGGAGGAACACAGAGATATAATGAGACATCACTGGAGGAGGAGAGAGGGAGGAACACAGAGATATAATGAGACATCACTGAACTGGAGGAGGGAGGGAGGAACACAGAGATATAATGAGACATCACTGAACTGGAGGAGGAGAGAGGGAGGGAGGAACACAGAGATATAATGAGACATCACTGAACTGGAGGAGGAGAGAGGGAGGGACACAGAGATATAATGAGACATCACTGAACTGGAGGAGGAGAGAGGGGAGGGAGGAACACAGAGATATAATGAGACATCACTGAACTGGAGGAGAGAGGGAGGGAGGAACACAGAGATATAATGAGACATCACTGAACTGGAGGAGAGAGGGAGGAAGGAACACAGAGATATAACGAGACATCACTGGAGGAGGAGAGAGGGAGGGAGGAACACAGAGATATAATGAGACATCACTGTACTGGAGGAGGAGAGAGGGAGGGAGGAACACAGAGATATAATGAGACATCACTGAACTGGAGGAGGAGAGAGGGAGGAACACAGAGATATAATGAGACATCACTGAACTGGAGGAGGAGAGGGGAGGGAGGAAACACAGAGATATAATGAGACATCACTGAACTGGAGGAGGAGAGAGGGAGGGACACAGAGATATAATGAGACATCACTGAACTGGAGGAGGAGAGAGGGAGGGGGAGGAACACAGAGATATAATGAGACATCACTGAACTGGAGGAGGAGAGAGGGAGGGACACAGAGATATAATGAGACATCACTGAACTGGAGGAGGAGAGAGGGGAGGGGGAGGAACACAGAGATATAATGAGACATCACTGAACTGGAGGAGAGAGGGGGAGGGAGGAACACAGAGATATAATGAGACATCACTGAACTGGAGGAGAGAGGGGAGGAAGGAACACAGAGATATAACGAGACATCACTGGAGGAGGAGAGAGGGAGGGAGGAACACAGAGATATAATGAGACATCACTGTACTGGAGGAGGAGAGAGGGAGGGAGGAACACAGAGATATAATGAGACATCACTGAACTGGAGGAGGAGAGAGGGAGGAACACAGAGATATAATGAGACATCACTGAACTGGAGGAGGAGAGAGGGAGGGAGGAACACAGAGATATAATGAGACATCACTGAACTGGAGGAGGAGAGAGGGGAGGAACACAGAGATATAATGAGACATCACTGAACTGGAGGAGGAGAGAGGGAGGGAGGAACACAGAGATATAACGAGACATCACTGGAGGAGGAGAGAGGGAGGAACACAGAGATATAATGAGACATCACTGAACTGGAGGAGAGAGGGAGGAAGGAACACAGAGATATAACGAGACATCACTGGAGGAGGAGAGGGAGGAACACAGAGATATAATGAGACATCACTGAACTGGAGGAGGAGAGAGGGAGGGAGGAACACAGAGATATAATGAGACATCACTGAACTGGAGGAGGAGGAGGGAGGGAGGAACACAGAGATATAATGAGACATCACTGAACTGGAGGAGGAGAGAGGGAGGGAGGAACAGAGATATAATGAGACATCACTGAACTGGAGGAGGAGAGAGGGAGGGAGGAACACAGAGATATAATGAGACGTCACTGAACTGGAGGAGGAGAGAGGGAGGGAGGAACACAGAGATATAATGAGACATCACTGAACTGGAGGAGGAGAGAGGAGGGAGGAACACCGAGATATAATGAGACATCACTGGAGGAGGAGAGAGGGAGGAACACAGAGATATAATGAGACATCACTGAACTGGAGGAGGAGAGAGGGAGGGAGGAACACAGAGATATAATGAGACATCACTGAACTGGAGGAGGGAGGGAGGAACACAGAGATATAATGAGACATCACTGAACTGGAGGAGGAGAGAGGGGGAGGAACACAGAGATATAATGAGACATCACTGAACTGGAGGAGGAGAGAGGAGGAACACAGAGATATAACGAGACATCACTGAACTGGAGGAGGAGAGAGGGAGGGAGGAACACAGAGATATAATGAGACATCACTGAACTGGAGGAGGAGGGAGGGAGGAACACAGAGATATAATGAGACATCACTGAACTGGAGGAGGGAGGGAGGAACACAGAGATATAATGAGACATCACTGAACTGGAGGAGGAGAGAGAGAGGGAGGAACACAGAGATATAATGAGACATCACTGAACTGGAGGAGGAGAGAGGGAGGGAGGAACACAGAGATATAATGAGACATCACTGAACTGGAGGAGGAGAGAGGGAGGGAGGAACACAGAGATATAATGAGACATCACTGAACTGGAGGAGGAGAGAGGGAGGGAGGAACACAGAGATATAATGAGACATCACTGAACTGGAGGAGGAGAGAGGGAGGGAGGAACACAGAGATATAATGAGACATCACTGAACTGGAGGAGGAGAGAGGGAGGGAGGAACACAGAGATATAATGAGACATCACTGAACTGGAGGAGGAGAGAGGGAGGGAGGAACACAGAGATATAATGAGACATCACTGAACTGGAGGAGGAGAGAGGGAGGGAGGAACACAGAGATATAATGAGACATCACTGAACTGGAGGAGGAGAGAGGGAGGGAGGAACACAGAGATATAATGAGACATCACTGAACTGGAGGAGGAGAGAGGGAGGAGGAACACAGAGATATAATGAGACATCACTGAACTGGAGGAGGAGAGAGGGAGGGAGGAACACAGAGATATAATGAGACATCACTGAACTGGAGGAGGAGAGAGGGAGGGAGGAACACAGAGATATAATGAGACATCACTGAACTGGAGGAGGAGAGAGGGAGGGAGGAACACAGAGATATAATGAGACATCACTGAACTGGAGGAGGAGAGAGGGAGGGAGGAACACAGAGATATAATGAGACATCACTGAACTGGAGGAGGAGAGAGGAGGGAGGAACACAGAGATATAATGAGACATCACTGAACTGGAGGAGGAGAGGAGGAGGAACACAGAGATATAATGAGACATCACTGAACTGGAGGAGGAGAGAGGGAGGGAGGAACACAGAGATATAATGAGACATCACTGAACTGGAGGAGGGGGAGGGAGGAACACAGAGATATAATGAGACATCACTGGAGGAGGAGGAGAGAGAGAGGGAGGAACACAGAGATATAATGAGACATCACTGAACTGGAGGAGGGAGAGGAGGAACACAGAGATATAATGAGACATCACTGAACTGGAGGAGGAGAGAGGGAGGGAGGAACACAGAGATATAACGAGACATCACTGAACTGGAGGAGGAGAGAGAAGGGAGGAACACAGAGATATAATGAGACATCACTGAACTGGAGGAGGAGAGAAGGGAGGGAGGAACACAGAGATATAATGAGACATCACTGAACTGGAGGAGGAGGGGAGGGAGGGAGGAACACAGAGATATAATGAGACATCACTGAACTGGAGGAGGAGAGGGGGAGGAACACAGAGATATAATGAGACATCACTGAACTGGAGGAGGAGAGGGAGGAACACAGAGATATAATGAGACATCACTGAACTGGAGGAGGAGAGAGGGAGGAACACAGAGATATAATGAGACATCACTGAACTGGAGGAGGAGAGAGGGAGGGAGGAACACAGAGATATAATGAGACATCACTGAACTGAGGAGGAGAGAGGGAGGGGAGGAACACAGAGATATAATGAGACATCACTGGAGGAGGAGAGAGGGAGTGAACACAGAGATATAAAGGAGACATATAATGAGACATCACTGAACTGGAGGAGGAGAGAGGGAGGGAGGAACACAGAGATATAATGAGACATCACTGAACTGGAGGAGGAGAGGGAGGGACACAGAGATATAATGAGACATCACTGAACTGGAGGAGGAGAGAGGGAGGGAGGAACACAGAGATATAATGAGACATCACTGAACTGGAGGAGGAGAGAGGGAGGGACACAGAGATATAATGAGACATCACTGAACTGGAGGAGGAGAGAGGGGAGGGAGGAACACAGAGATATAATGAGACATCACTGAACTGGAGGAGAGAGGGAGGGAGGAACACAGAGATATAATGAGACATCACTGAACTGGAGGAGAGAGGGAGGAAGGAACACAGAGATATAACGAGACATCACTGGAGGAGGAGAGAGGGGAGGGAGGAACACAGAGATATAATGAGACATCACTGTACTGGAGGAGGAGAGAGGGAGGGAGGAACACAGAGATATAATGAGACATCACTGAACTGGAGGAGGAGAGAGGGAGGAACACAGAGATATAATGAGACATCACTGAACTGGAGGAGGAGAGAGGGAGGGAGGAACACAGAGATATAATGAGACATCACTGAACTGGAGGAGGAGAGAGGGAGGAACACAGAGATATAATGAGACATCACTGAACTGGAGGAGGAGAGAGGGAGGGAGGAACACAGAGATATAATGAGACATCACTGAACTGGAGGAGGAGAGAGGGAGGGACACAGAGATATAATGAGACATCACTGAACTGGAGGAGGAGAGAGGGAGGGAGGAACACAGAGATATAATGAGACATCACTGAACTGGAGGAGAGAGGGAGGGAGGAACACAGAGATATAATGAGACATCACTGAACTGGAGGAGAGAGGGAGGAAGGAACACAGAGATATAACGAGACATCACTGGAGGAGGAGAGAGGGAGGGAGGAACACAGAGATATAATGAGACATCACTGTACTGGAGGAGGAGAGAGGGAGGGAGGGAACACAGAGATATAATGAGACATCACTGAACTGGAGGAGGAGAGAGGGAGGAACACAGAGATATAATGAGACATCACTGAACTGGAGGAGGGAGAGAGGGAGGAACACAGAGATATAATGAGACATCACTGAACTGGAGGAGGAGAGAGGGAGGGAGGAACACAGAGATATAACGAGACATCACTGGAGGAGGAGAGAGGGAGGGAACACAGAGATATAATGAGACATCACTGAACTGGAGGAGAGAGAGGGAGGAAGGAACACAGAGATATAACGAGACATCACTGGAGGAGGAGAGAGGGAGGAACACAGAGATATAATGAGACATCACTGAACTGGAGGAGGAGAGAGGGAGGGAGGAACACAGAGATATAATGAGACATCACTGAACTGGAGGAGGAGGAGGGAGGGAGGAACACAGAGATATAATGAGACATCACTGAACTGGAGGAGGAGAGAGGGAGGGAGGAACACAGATATAATGAGACATCACTGAACTGGAGGAGGAGAGAGGGAGGGAGGAACACAGAGATATAATGAGACGTCACTGAACTGGAGGAGGAGAGAGGGGAGGGAGGAACACAGAGATATAATGAGACATCACTGAACTGGAGGAGGAGAGAGGGAGGGAGGAACACCGAGATATAATGAGACATCACTGGAGGAGGAGAGAGAGGGAGGAACACAGAGATATAATGAGACATCACTGAACTGGAGGAGGAGAGAGAGGGAGGGAGGAACACAGAGATATAATGAGACATCACTGAACTGGAGGAGGGAGGGAGGAAACACAGAGATATAATGAGACATCACTGAACTGGAGGAGGAGAGAGGAGAGGAACACAGAGATATAATGAGACATCACTGAACTGGAGGAGGAGAGAGGGAGGAACACAGAGATATAACGAGACATCACTGAACTGGAGGAGGAGAGAGGGAGGGAGGAACACAGAGATATAATGAGACATCACTGAACTGGAGGAGGGGGAGGGAGGAACACAGAGATATAATGAGACATCACTGAACTGGAGGAGGAGGGAGGGAGGAACACAGAGATATAATGAGACATCACTGAACTGGAGGAGGAGAGAGGGAGGAACACAGAGATATAATGAGACATCACTGAACTGGAGGAGGAGAGAGGGAGGGAGGAACACAGAGATATAATGAGACATCACTGAACTGGAGGAGGAGAGAGGGAGGGAGGAACACAGAGATATAATGAGACATCACTGAACTGGAGGAGGAGAGAGGGAGGGAGGAACACAGAGATATAATGAGACATCACTGAACTGGAGGAGGAGAGAGGGAGGGAGGAACACAGAGATATAATGAGACATCACTGAACTGGAGGAGGAGAGAGGGAGGGAGGAACACAGAGATATAATGAGACATCACTGAACTGGAGGAGGAGAGAGGGAGGGAGGAACACAGAGATATAATGAGACATCACTGAACTGGAGGAGGAGAGAGGGAGGGAGGAACACAGAGATATAATGAGACATCACTGAACTGGAGGAGGAGAGAGGGAGGGAGGAACACAGAGATATAATGAGACATCACTGAACTGGAGGAGGAGAGAGGGAGGGAGGAACACAGAGATATAATGAGACATCACTGAACTGGAGGAGGAGAGAGGGAGGGAGGAACACAGAGATATAATGAGACATCACTGAACTGGAGGAGGAGAGAGGGAGGGAGGAACACAGAGATATAATGAGACATCACTGAACTGGAGGAGGAGAGAGGGAGGGAGGAACACAGAGATATAATGAGACATCACTGAACTGGAGGAGGAGAGAGGGAGGGAGGAACACAGAGATATAATGAGACATCACTGAACTGGAGGAGGAGAGAGGGAGGGAGGAACACAGAGATATAATGAGACATCACTGAACTGGAGGAGGAGAGAGGGAGGGAGGAACACAGAGATATAATGAGACATCACTGAACTGGAGGAGGAGAGAGGGAGGGAGGAACACAGAGATATAATGAGACATCACTGAACTGGAGGAGGAGAGAGGGAGGGAGGAACACAGAGATATAATGAGACATCACTGAACTGGAGGAGGAGAGAGGGAGGGAGGAACACAGAGATATAATGAGACATCACTGAACTGGAGGAGGAGAGAGGGAGGGAGGAACACAGAGATATAATGAGACATCACTGAACTGGAGGAGGAGAGAGGAGGGAGGAACACAGAGATATAATGAGACATCACTGAACTGGAGGAGGAGAGAGGGAGGGAGGAACACAGAGATATAATGAGACATCACTGAACTGGAGGAGAGAGAGGGAGGGAGGAACACAGAGATATAATGAGACATCACTGAACTGGAGGAGGAGAGAGGGAGGGAGGAACACAGAGATATAATGAGACATCACTGAACTGGAGGAGGAGAGAGGGAGGGAGGAACACAGAGATATAATGAGACATCACTGAACTGGAGGAGGAGAGAGGGAGGGAGGAACACAGAGATATAATGAGACATCACTGAACTGGAGGAGGAGAGAGGGAGGGAGGAACACAGAGATATAATGAGACATCACTGAACTGGAGGAGGAGAGAGGAGGAGGAACACAGAGATATAATGAGACATCACTGAACTGGAGGAGGAGAGAGGGAGGGAGGAACACAGAGATATAATGAGACATCACTGAACTGGAGGAGGAGAGGGAGGGAGGAACACAGAGATATAATGAGACATCACTGAACTGGAGGAGGAGAGAGGAGGGAGGAACACAGAGATATAATGAGACATCACTGAACTGGAGGAGGAGAGAGGGAGGGAGGAACACAGAGATATAATGAGACATCACTGAACTGGAGGAGGAGAGAGGGAGGGAGGAACACAGAGATATAATGAGACATCACTGAACTGGAGGAGGGAGAGAGGGAGAACACAGAGATATAATGAGACATCACTGAACTGGAGGAGGAGAGAGGGAGGGAGGAACACAGAGATATAATGAGACATCACTG
>NW_027015032.1:0-2500 GCF_036934945.1 Oncorhynchus masou masou
ACACACACACCTTGTCACACACACACACCTTGTCTCACACACACACCTTGTCACACACACACCTTGTCACACACACACACACACACACCTTGTCACACACACACACACCTTGTCACACACACACACACACACACACACACACCTTGTGTCTTGTCTCAAACACACACACACACACACACCTTGTGTCACACACACACACACACCGTGTCACACACACACACACCGTGTCACACACACACACCTTGTCTCACACACACACACACACACACACACACACCTTGTCACACACACACACACACACACACCTTGTCACACACACACATCTTGTCTCACACACACACACACACACACCTTGTCACACACACACACACACTCACACACACACACCTTGTCACACACACACACACACACACACACACCTTGTCTCAACACACACACACACACCTTGTCACACACACACACACCTTGTCTCACACACACACACCTTGTCACACACACACACACACACACACCTTGTCACACACACACACACCTTGTCTCACACACACACCTTGTCACACACACACACACACACACACACACACACACACACACACACACACACACACACACACACACACACACACACACACACACACACACACACACCTTGTGTCACACACACACACACACCTTGTCTCACACACACACACACTTGTCACACACACACACACACACACACACACACACACACCTTGTCACACACACACACACACACACACACACACACACACACACCTTGTCACACACACACACACACACCTTGTCACACACACACACACCTTGTCACACACACACACACCTTGTCACACACACACACACACACACCTTGTCTCACACACACACCACACACACACACGTCACACACACACACACCTTGTCATCACACACACACACCTTGTCACACACACACACCTTGTCTCACACACACACACACACACACCTTGTCACACACACACACACACACACACACACACACACACACCTTGTCACACACACACACACACACACCTTGTCACACACACACACACACACACACACACACCTTTGTCACACACACACACACACCTTGTCACACACACACACCACACACACACACACACACACACACACACACACTTGTCACACACACACACACACCGTGTCTCACACACACACACACACTTGTGTCACACACACACACCACACACACACACACACACACACACACACACACCTTGTCTCACACACACACACACACCTTGTCACACACACACACACTTGTCACACACACTTGTCACACACACACACACACCTTGTCACACACACACACACACACCACACACACACACACACACCTTGTCACACACACACCTTGTCACACACACACCTTGTCTCACACACACACACACACACACACACCTTGTGTCACACACACACACACTTGTCACACACACACACACACACACACACACACACACACACACACACACACACACACACCTTGTCACACACACACACACGCCTTGTCACACACACACACACACACACACCTTGTCTCACACACACACACACACACACACACACACACACACACACACACACACCTTGTCACACACACACACACACACACACACACACACACACACACACACACCTTGTCACACACACACACACACACACACACACACCTTGTCACACACACACACACCTTTGTCTCACACACACACACCTTTGTCTCACACACACACACACACACACACACACACACACACACCACACACACACACACACACACACACACACACACACACACACACACACACCTTGTCTCTCACACACACACCTTGTCTCACACACACACACACACACACACACTTGTCACACACACACACACACACACACACACACCTTGTCTCACACACACACCTTGTCTCACACACACACACACACACACACACCTTGTCACACACACACACACCTTGTCACACACACACACCTTGTCACACACACACACACACACACACACACACACCTTGTCACACACACACACCTTGTCACACACACACACCACACACACACACACCTTGTCACACACACACACCTTGTCACACACACACACACACGCACACCTTGTCACACACACACACACACACCTTGTCACACACACACACACACCTTGTCACACACACACACCTTGTGTCACACACACACACACACCTTGTGTCACACACACACACACCTTGTCACACACACACACCTTGTCTCACACACACACACACACCTTGTCACACACACACACACACACACACACACACACACACACACACACACACACACAACACCTTGTCACACACACACACACACACACACACACACACACCTTGTCACACACACACACACACACACACACACCGTGTCACACACACACACACACACACACACACACACACACTTGTCACACACACACACACACACACCT
>NW_027015032.1:10000-12275 GCF_036934945.1 Oncorhynchus masou masou
CACACACACACACACACACACACACACACACACACACACACACACACCTTGTCTCACACACACACACACACACACACACACACACACCTTGTCACACACACACCTTGTCACACACACACACACACACCTTGACACACACACACACACACACACACACCTTGTCACACACACACACACACCTTGTCACACACACACACCTTGTCACACACACACACCTTGTCTCACACACACACACACACACACACACACACACACACACACACACACCTTGTCACACACACACACACACACACACACACACACACACACACACACACCTTGTCTCACACACACACACACCTTTGTCACACACACACACACACACCTTGTCACACACACACACACACACACACACACACACACACACACACACACACACCTTGTCACACACACACACACACACACACACCTTGTCACACACACACACACACACACCTTGTCACACACACACACACACCTTGTCTCACACACACACACACACACACCTTGTCATGCACACACACACACCTTGTCACACACAAACACCTTGTGTCACACACACACACACACACACCTTGTCACACACACACACACCTTGTCACACACACACACCTTGTCACACACACACCTTGTCACACACACACACCTTGTCACACACACACACACACACACACACACACACCACACACACACACACACACACACACACCTTGTCCCACACACACACACACCTTGTCACACACACACACCTTGTGTCACACACACACACACACACACCTTGTGTCACACACACACACACACCTTGTCACACACACACACACACACACACACCATGTCACACACACACACCTTGTCTCACACACACACACACACCTTGTCACACACACACACACACACACACACACACACACCTTGTCACACACACACACACACACACACACACACACACACACACACACACACACACACACACACACACACACCGTGTCACACACACACACACACTTGTCTCACACACACACACACACACACACACACACACACACACCTTGTCCCACACACACACACACACCTTGTCCCACACACACACAACTTTTCACACACACACACCTTGTCACACACACACACACCTTGTCTCACACACACACACACACCTTGTCTCACACACACACACACACACACACACACACACACAAACCTTGTCACACACACACACACACACACACCTTGTCACACACACACACACACACACACACACACACACACACACACACACACACACCTTGTCACACACACACACACCTTGTCACACACACACACCTTGTGTCACACACACACACCACACACACACACACACCTTGTCACACACACACACACCTTGTCTCACACACACACACACACCTTGTCACACACACACACACACACACACACACACACACACACACACACACACACACACACACACACACACACATCTTGTCTCAAACACACACACACACCTTGTGTCACACACACACCGTGTCACACACACACACACACCTTGTCTCACACACACACACACACACTCACACACACACACACACACACACACACACACACATCTTGTCACACACACACACACACACATCTTGTCTCACACACACACACACACCTTGTCACACACACACACACACACACCTTGTCTCACACACACACACCTTGTCACACACGCACACACACCTTGTCACACACACACATCTTGTCTCAAACACACACACACACACCGTGTCACACACACACACACCGTGTCACACACACACACACACACACACCTTGTCTCACACACACACCTTTTTAATTTTAATTTAATTTTAATTTAATTTTTTAATTTTTTTAATTTTTTTTAATTTAATTTAATTTATTTTTTTAATTTTAATTTAATTTTAATTTAATTTTAATTTTAATTTAATTTTAACTTTTTTAATTTTTTAATTTTTAATTTTAATTTAATTTTTTTTTAATTTTAATTTAATTTTTAATTTAATTTTAATTTTAATTTAATTTTAATTTAATTTAATTTTAATTTTAATTTAATTTTAATTTAATTTAATTTTAATTTAATTTTAATTTTAATTTAATTTTAATTTAATTTTAATTTAATTTTTAATTTAATTTTTAATTTAATTTTAATTTTTAATTTAATTTTATTTTTATTTAATTTTAATTTAATTTTAATTTTAATTTAATTTTTATTTAATTTTAATTTTAATTTTTTTTA
>NW_027015033.1:0-12272 GCF_036934945.1 Oncorhynchus masou masou
AAGCCCATACCATCTATCTCATCTCTTTGTTGTCTACAGGAGAGTTGTTGTATCTAGGTCACGTGATCACAGATACAGTAGAAAAGACCTTCTTCTGTCTTCTGTAGCTTTCTCCTCCCATTCGTCGAGGCCCATGTTACCTGTCTGTGAGTTGTTTGGTGTTGATGGTGTTGATGTGTTGACTTCCTGTTTCACATTTTGAGAAGGAGCCATCTGGGCCCGTTGAGAATCCTTAAGAGTCGACACGCCACCTGTCAACATTTGTCTGTTGTAAGGTGCTACACACATTTCTCTGATTTTCTCCTATGTGGAAGCTAGGTGGGTATTGAAACAGCACTAGGCTGCATTAAAATAAATCTCCCTCTCCCCCGCGAATTCATTTCCTTTGTAACATGCAGCAGACTCATGCTGGAGCCTTTCACTTTCACTTTGTCCACCAGCTTCAAACTGCTGGAAAAACTATATTTTATGTTATTGAAAATATATTTATATATAAAAACTAATATTTCATGTTATTGAAAATATATTTATATAAAAAAACTATATTTTATGTTATTGAAAAAAAATATAAAAATAATATTTATATGAAAATATATTTATATATAAAAAATTATATTTTATGTTATTAAAAATATATTTATATATAAAAACTATATTTCATGTTATTGAAAATATATTTATATATAAAAACTATATTTCATGTTATTGAAAATATATTTATATATAAAAACTATATTTCATGTTATTGAAAATATATTTATATATAAAAAACTATATTTTATGTTATTAAAAATATATTTATATATAAAAACTATATTTCATGTTATTGAAAATATATTTATATATAAAAACTATATTTTATGTAATTGAAAATATATTTGAAAGCGATTTAGATGGTACAATGATTCCCTACACTATTTAGTGCTTTTTTTCTCACAGAAATTGAAGTTGAGTGAAACAGTGAAGTAAATCAGAGATTTCTAAATTGGCAGCTTGACCCTGATTTCCACTAGATAACACAGCCACAAAGTCAAAACAGCTTTTCCTTTAGACAACAGATGGTGCTCCGGCGGGAGAAATCAGTAGGCCAATATCACAGCCAATCACAACACTATCATTCAATTGTTACAGCAGGTATATCATGGATTTTTCTGTGATTACAAATTTCAAAAAATCCCCAAAATCTAATATGCATACCCTTTATGAAGCTTGTTTTTGTATGAGCTTGTCTCAATCCACACATCCCCCCGTCAGTCCTTCCCCATCAGCGGTGGAAAGAGACAGAGCTATAGCCCTGTTTGTCAGACCAAGAGACAGGCAGAAAATCTGTCTTCATACACAAACGTCTGTAGCGTCCGAACAGTTTGTCCTCCAAACTAATATGCTGCCACTATGGAAAGGGACAACCCTCGCAAACTAGATGTTGTCCGTTTTTGCTCTACGACCCTCTACAACTGTCACGGGACTCATCTGAAGGTAAACCGTTAACAAAATGGTTTATACAACTCCTAGATATGGGACAGACACTTCAAAACCTTATTTGTTATGATGTGTTCTCTTCCTGCCAGTTTGAGACCATGTCAGGTACAGGGCAGCATGGAAAACAGATTTTATGAAGCTAACTTGGTGACCACCTTCACTCATTATACAGGCCAGGCATGGTCAGTTAGGCTGACCCATCCTGTTGACACACACACACACACACACACACACACACACACACACACACACACACACACACACACACACACACACACACACACACACACTGACCCATGGCCCTGGGGAGGACAGGCACCGTGAAAGCCCATATCGGAGTCAGTGGCGCTGGGAAAAGTAGCTGCCAGATCGGACTCTGAAAGTGTCTGTATTCGTCTGTGTGATAGATGGGCATAGAGGCTGGCTATATGACCTCTGAACTGAGTTGATGCTAATTATCACACTGTAATAGGAACAACACTCCAGGTCATACACTCAAAAAATACACAAACCTGACTAACTTTATGCTGTCTTGTTTCCCTCCACAACAATGCACCGAGCGAGAAAGAGAGATTTCACTAGTGCCAAACCCAACTCAACCAATTCATGAGAGGAGTGGTATGTTCCTATGTGGGTCTGTCTCTAGTGGTGCGTTCCTCTGTGGGTCTCTCAGTAGTGGTACGTTCCTCTGTGGGTCTGTCTGTAGTGGTACATTCCTCTGTGGTTCTGTCAGTAGTGGTACGTTCCTCTGTGGGTCTCTCTGTAGTGGTACGTTCCTCTGTGGGTCTGTCAGTAGTGGTACGTTCCTCTGTGGGTCTGTCTGTAGTGGTATGTTCCTCTGTGGGTCTGTCAGTAGTGGTACGTTCCTCTGTGGGTCTCTCTGTAGTGGTACGTTCCTCTGTGGGTCTGTTAGTAGTGGTACGTTCCTCTGTGGGTCTGTCAGTAGTGGTACATTTTTCTGTGGGTCTGTCTCTAGTGGTACGTTCCTCTGTGGGTCTCTCTGTAGTGGTACGTTCCTCTGTGGGTCTGTCTGTACTGGTACGTTCCTCTGTGGGTCTCTCTGTAGTGGTACGTTCCTCTGTGGGTCTCTCTGTAGTGGTACGTTCCTCTTTGGGTCTGTCAGTAGTGGTACGTTCCTCTGTGGGTCTGTCTATAGTGGTACGTTCCTCTGTGGGTCTCTCTGTAGTGGTACGTTCCTCTGTGGGTCTCTCTGTAGTGGTACGTTCCTCTTTGGGTCTGTCAGTAGTGGTACGTTCCTCTTTGGGTCTGTCAGTAGTGGTACATTCCTCTTTGGGTCTGTCAGTAGTGGTACGTTCCTCTTTGGGTCTGTCAGTAGTGGTACGTTCCTCTTTGGGTCTGTCTCTAGTGGTCTGTTTGCCTGCTGCGGCTCTGCTGTGGATCAGTGCATCCCGAGGCTTGACTCCAGCTGGGTGTCCTGGAGAACCCAGCAACAGCCCAGTCACCAGAGGAGGCTGTAAACCATGTGCCTGATGTGTTTGATGTCATTCCATCCATTATGAGAGAGAGAGAGGGAGAGAGAGAGAGAGAGAGGGGAGGAGAGAGAGAGAGAGAGAGAGAGAGAGAGAGAGAGAGAGAGAGATACAAACATCACATCTTAAAATACAAACAGTTGGTGTATTGTTGTGTGGGATGTGAGAGGTTCTGTGACTGCATAATGTTTGTGTTTCTCTGTTCCTGCGTGTGCATGAGTATCTCTGTTACTCTCCGAGGGCGGAGGTTTATGTGCTGTTGGGATCTGATGACACTGTGTAACCATGGGAAATAGAGGGCAATGGTAGGAATGTGTAAGTGACATAACGCCCTGCTGTAGCCTTCTAGAATGTCCCACCACCCTTTCTAGTTCAGTCTTACGTAGCAACATTTGATTTTTTTTTTTTTTACAAATGCTATATGATACACTGCAGTTGAGGAACAATGGGAAAGTAATTCTGCTTTGAAAGTTGATAAACTTGCAACCAAACTTTTGAGAAAATGATCCTTGAATGTTTTGGTCCACCTACTGGAGAGCTCTTCATTGTCTCCACCCATTCAGCATTGTTCACGTCCTCTTAAGCTTTAGCCCCACCCATGTCTTTAAGAATTCACATGTGAGGCCACGTGGTAAACACGTGCTATATTAACTCAAATCTAAGTTTATTGGTCACATGCACAGGATACAGAAGGTGTAACCGGTACAGTGAAGAGGTAACTTGCCTAGTAACAACATCAAAAACAGAATGTGTCCAGATGCAAATATTTAATAAATATTTCATCTTTATTAGATGACTCACTACCCGACACACTTGTCTAAATTGATGGGTCATGTGAAGGAAATGCTATAACCAACCTCCAGCCATATCCTGCTAAGTGGATGGTTCTATTGTCTAGACATGTCCATATGAAAGACAATAGATGGTCATAATCCCAGCTCACGTTATAGACAGCAGCTTCATGGACCAGACCAATCCAGACTCATCTCCCGGCAACCTCTAGACCAGCTTCAATGCCATACAACTCTCCTTCCGTGGCCTCCAACTGCTCTTAAATACAACTAAATGTATGCTCTTCAAACGTTCGCTGCCCGCACCTGCCCGCCTGTCCAACATCACTACTCTGGACGGTTCTGACTTGTGGACAACTTTAAATACCTAGGTGTCTGGTTAGACTGTAAACTCTCCTTCCAGACTCACATTAAGCAACTCCAATTCAAAATTAGATCTAGAATCGGCTTCCTATTTCGCAACCGAGCATCTTTCACTCACTCTGCCAAACATACCCTCGTAAACTGACCATCCTACCGATCCTCGACTTCGGCGATGTCATTTACAAAATAGCCTCCAACACTCTACTCAGCAAATTGGATGCAGTCTACCATCCGTTTTGACACCAAAGCCCCATATACTACCCGGCTCACTGGTCACCATAGCAGCACCCACCCGTAGCACACGCTCGAGCAGGTATATTTCACTGGTAAACCCCAAAGCCAATTCTTCCTTTGGCCGCCTCTCCTTCCAGTTCTCTGCTGCCAATGACTGGAACAAACCACAAAAATCACTGAAGCTGGAGACTCATATCTTCCCTCACTAGCTTTAAGCATCAGCTGTCAGAGCAGCTCACAGATAACTGCACCTGTACATAGCCCATCTGTAAATAGCCCATCCAACTACCTCATCCCCATACTGTATTTATTTATTTATCTTGCTCCTTTGCTCCCCAATATCTCTACCTGCACATTCATCTTCTGCACATTCTACCATTCCAGTGTTTAATTGGTATATTGTAATTACTTTGCCACCATGGCCTATTTATTGCCTTACCTCCTTTATCCTACCTCATTTGTACACACTGTATATAGACTTTTTTTCTACTGTATTATTGACTGTATGTTTTGTTCATTCCATGTGTAACTCTGTGTTGTTGTATGTGTCAAACTGCTTTGCTTTATCTTGGGCAGGTCGCAGTTGCAAATGAGAAAGTGTTCTGAACTAGCCTACCTGGTTAAATAAAGGTGAAATAAAAAAATACATGTCCAGCCCACTCATTATCTCAGCCAATCATGGCTAGCGGGAAGGTTCCTAACTTTTTCCATGGCTAAATCAACTTGTAATTTAACAATTTTATTTCGTATTTATGGATGGAATACAAGTTTTTTTTATTAAGGCACATGAAAGTTCACATGTTCCCGAAGACGTTTCTGCCGCCCCAAAAAAGGCATTTCGATTTTTTTTTAATTATAAAGACATTCAAATGCCACTCCTGTGAAGTTGTGGCGACGACATAAACCTCATTTCCTGAAACAAGTCACAAATGCCACCCTATTCAGTATATAGGGCAGGTCGAAAGTAGTGCACTAAATGATTTATTGAATAGGTTGGGAATTAGGATCCACTACCTTACTCAATGAGTCTTGTGATGCCGTCTTGGATTGAGGTGGCATCGGCTGATAGGCTGATATATCTGCATTCCATCAATGGGTTGTCACCATGCACACACAGCTAACAAACAAACACATTTATATGCCAAACCCAGGTCCATAGTTTAAAAGACCTCTTCTTCCAGACTTCCTAGTTTCCAACACAGACATACCTGCAGTCAGCTTTGCCATGGTCTGGTCTGGTCTGCCCTGATCTTGTCTGGTCTGCCCTGGTCTGTCTGGTCTGGTTTGCCCTGATCTTGTCTGGTCTGCCCTGAGATCTTGTCTGGTCTGAGCTTGTCTGGTCTGCCCTGAGCTTGTCTGGTTTGCCCTGATCTTGTCTGGTCTGCCCTGATCTTGTCTGGTCTGCCCTGAGCTTGTCTGGTTTGCCCTGAGCTTGTCTGGTCTGCCCTGATCTTGTCTGGTCTGCCCTGAGCTTGTCTGGTTTGCCCTGAGCTTGTCTGGTTTGCCCTGATCTTGTCTGGTCTGCCCTGATCTTGTCTGGTCTGCCCTGATCTTGTCTGGTCTGATCAAGCCCTAAGGGACATGCTGATAACATATTTGTGATGTCAGGAGAGGAGAGTTGCAAAGGGCCAGAGTCCCCCAACTCAACTTCAGACACTGTTAACTTCCTGGGGTTATTTGTCACTAGACAGGTCATGGGTCTTAATATTTACTGCAGGACATGAAGGAAGGGGGTGGTGGTGGAGAGAGAGTGTGTGTGGGGGGGGGAGGGTTGCAGTGTGTGTGTGTGTGTGTGTCGGGGGTTGCAGTGTGTGTGTGTGTGTGTGTGTGTGTGTGTCGGGGGTTGCAGTGTGTGTGTGTGGGGGGGGTTGCAGTGTGTGTGTGTGTGTGTGTGTGTGTGGGGTTGCAGTGTGTGTGTGTGTGTGGGGGGGGGTTGCAGTGTGTGTGTGTGTGTGTGTGTGTGTGTGTGTGTGTGTGTGTGTGTGTTTTGTGTGTGTGTGTGTTAATCTGAAGTGAATAACCCCCTCTCCTCTCTCTGCTGCAGCAGTAGTAACAGTCAATAGTCCAGATGACTGACAGCTACATGGAACATTAGGAGACTTCAGAGCTCCTACTCCAGGGGACAGAACCGCCCTCCTCTCTTCTCTGCTTAGATTTGTTGCTTTTTATTCTGTTTTCATCCCAGGCGTCTGTCCTCCCGGAACAAAGCCTTTAGATGTTGCTGAACTATAGAGAGGTAGGGGAAGACCTGATTTCATCACGCCCATAAATCTCCTAGATATCAAAGCCTGTCTTACGCCCTAACCCCTCCTTCCATCCCCTCCTCCCCTCCACTCTTCCTTTGTCTTGGTAATACCCATTAGGGTGCAGCTGACTGGCCACTTTGATGAGTCTGCGGGAGTCAGGACGGGAGCGCTGAGGAGCTACAGATGTGTAACCCCACGGAACCCGGAGGCACCTTTGAACCCTCGAGTTAAAACCAACACTAGCATCCTGTATACACGCACACACACACACACACACACACACACACACACACACACACACACACACACACACACACACACACACACACACACACACACAGAGCCGACGACCCCCGAAACACACAGGGATGGAGTGAAATCTGCCACTAGCATCCTGTACACACACACACACACATACACACACACACACACACACACACACACACACACACACACACACACACACACACACACACACACACATGACGAGCCCCAAAACGCACAGGAATGGAGTTAAATCTGCCACAAGCATCCTGTCTGCCGCATGCAGACCCACAGAACCCACCGAAACTCACAGGATGTCACCACTTCTCAGCTTCCTGTTACAGACAAGATATAGAGATATATATATAGGTGTTGTAGAGGATGACAGACTAATGCTCTCCTTCTCTCCCCTCCTCTCCCCTCTTCTCCCTTCCCCTCCTCTCCTCTCCTCTCCTCTCCTCTCCTCTCCTCTCCTCTCCTCTCCTCTCCTCTCCTCTCCTCTCCTCCTCTCCTCTCCCCCTCCCCCTCCCCTCCCCTCCCCTCCTCTCCGCTTCTCCCTCTCCCCTCCCCTCCTCTCCCGCTCCGCTCCCCTCCCCTCCCCTCCTCTCCTCTCCCCTCCCCTCCTCTCCCTTCCCTCCTCTTCTCTCCCGTCCCCTCCTCTTTCCTCTCCCCTCTTCTCCCCTCCCCCTCCTCCTCCTCTCTCCTCCTTCCCTTCTCTCCTTCCCCTCCTCTCCTCTCCTCTCCCCTCCTTCCTCCTCCTCTCCCTTCCCCTCCCTCCCCTCTCCTCTCCCCTCCCCTCTTCTACCCTTCCTCTCCTCTCCCCCCTCCTCCTCCCCTCTCAGGTCAGTGGGTTGTTATCTGATAGTCATTAAGAGATAGAGAAGGAGAGAGGGAGAGAGGGAGAGAGGGAGACAAACAGAATGGAAATAGGGACAATTAGTTTTATGACTTTGTTATCATATATGCAGGCATGCATTCTCTATCTCACGCACACACACACTCACACAAACAGTAGTATGTAAGGATACGCATGCATGAGCATAAAAAAGGTAAACAACAAAGAAAGGTATTTTCGATGTACCGATTCCATGAGACATGGTTTATGAACTGATGCACAAAACAACGCTGGATTCAAAACGTACAGTTTTTCAATATAAATGATTATAAAACATTATTGCAACCAATACAATGTTATATATATATGGGGGTTACAACCATCCCAACTCTGCAGATTTTGCTGCAAAGAGACAGAATAATTGGATCGCTTGTTTTGGTGCTGTCCATATGTCGGTTGTTTTTGGTCGCAGGTTCAGAAATGACGAAAGAATTGCAACATTTACCTGGAACTAACTCTGCAAATAGCACAGTTGGGTGATTTAAAAAGTCATAGTCAATCGATGAATAACATAATAATACTCTTATCAAACATGTCTGTCGTCAATTTACAATATGTATAATCTCTGAGAACCGGAAAGGTTCAGAACTTTTTTGAAACATTACAGCACAGTAGAAAATTCTATGGCAAATGGAAATCAAAACGGGAGAGTTGAGAGATAGGAGGGGTTGAGAGATAGATGGGAGATGGGAGGGGTTGAGAGATAGATGGGAGGGGGGGATAGATGGGAGGGGGTTGAGAGATAGATGGGAGGGGTTGAGAGAGAGATGGGAGGGGTTGAGAGATAGATGGAGGGGTTGAGAGAGAGATGGAGGGGTTGAGTGAGAGATGGGGGGGTTGAGAGATAGATGGGAGGGGTTGAGAGATAGATGGGAGGGGTTGAGAGATAGATGGTGGGGTTGAGAGGAGCTGAAGGATGGAACTGGATGGTGTTCAGAGATAGATGGGAGGGTTGAGAGATAGATGGGAGGGGTTGAGAGATAGATGGGAGGGGTTGAGAGATAGATGGGGAGGGGAACTGAGTTTGATAGATGGGAGGGTTAGAGATAGATGGGAGGGTTGAGAGATAGATGGGAGGGGTTGAGAGATAGATGGGAGGGGTTGAGAAGAGCTGAAGGATGGAACTGGATGGTGAGGGGATGATGATAGATGGGAGGGGGTTGAGAGATAGATGGGAGGGTTGAAAGATAGATGGGAGGGGTTGAGAGATAGATGGGAGGGGTTGAGAGATAGAGGAGGGGTTGAGAGATAGATGGAGGGGTTGAGAGATAGATGGGAGGGGTTGAGAGATAGATGGGAGAGAGATAGGGAGGGGTTGAGAGATAGATGGGAGGGATGAGGATAGATGGGAGGGGTTGAGAGAGAGATGGGAGGGGTTGTGAGATAGATGGGAGGGGTTGAGAGATAGATGGGAGGGGTTGAGAGATAGATGGGAGGGGTTGAGAGATAGATGGGAGGGGTTGAGAGATAGATGGAGGGGTTGAGAGGAGCTGGAAGGATGGAACTGGATGGTGTTCAGAGATAGATGGGAGAGATAGATGGGAGGGGTTGAGAGATAGATGGAGGGGCTGAGAGATAGATTGGAGGGGTTAAGATGGATGGGTTGAGAGGGATTGAAGGATGGAACTGGATGGTGTTCAGAGATGGGAGGGTTTCAGAGATAGATGGGAGGGGTTCAGAGAGAGATGGGAGGGGTTCAGAGAGAGATGGGAGGGGTTCAGAGAGAGATGGGAGGGGTTCAGAGCTGTTCGCTGTTCGTTTTGCTCTTTGTTATTTTGTTCAAGTGTTTTGAAAATAAATCATGAACCCTTACCACGCTGCACTTTGGTCAACTTCATTCAACGGCCGTGACAGAAGGGTGGGATTTAAAACAAACAAACGATAACTATAGCAACATATACTGGCTCTGAAAAATATTTAATATGTATAAACTGGAAGTGGAAGCCTAAGTGTTGTTGTCCATTAGTTTACTACAATTAGGGGAGGGGAATATAATAAAGCAAAATATATACAAAAATATACTATATATACAAATATATATATGTGTTTTCTATATACACAAATATATATATGTTTTCTATATACAAATATATATGTGTTTTCTATATATACAAATATATATATGTTTTCTATATATACAAATATACAAATATATATGTGTTTTCTATATATACAAATATATATGTGTTTTCTATATATACAAATATATATATGTTTTCAATATATACAAATACATATATGTTGTCTATATATACAAATATATATACAAATATATATGTTTTCTCATATATATACAATTATATATATGTGTTTTCTATATACAAAAATATATATGTGTTTTATATATATACAAATATAATATATATGTTTTCTACATATAAAAATATACATATGTTTTCTATATACACAAATATATATATGTTGTCTATATATACAAATATGTATGTGTTTTCTATATATACAAATATATATCTTTTTATATATACAAATATATTTATATATATATGTGGTCTATATATACAAATATATATGTTTTCTATATACAAATATATATATGTTCTCTTATATATATGTTTTCTAATTATATATATGTGTTTTCTATATATACAAATATATATATATTTCTATATATACAAATATATATGTGTTTTCTACATATACAAATATATATATGTTTTCTATATATACAAATATATATGTGTTTCTATATATACAAATATATATATATCTATATATACAAATATATATATATATGTTTTCTATATATACAAATACATATATGTTGTCTATATATATATATATACAACTATATGTATGTTTTCTATACAAATATTTATGTGTTTTCAAATACAAATATATATATGTTTTCTATATATACAAATATATATATGTTTTCTATATATACAAATATATATGTTGTTTTCTATGTTTTATATACAAATATGTATGTGTCTTCTATATACTATATATACAAATATATATGTGTTTTCTATATATACAAATATATGTTGTTATATATATATATACAAATATATACATGTTTTTCTATATATACAAATATATGTTGTTTCCTATACATATGTTGTCTATATATACAAATATATGTTTTCTATATATACAAATATATATGTGTTTTCTATATATACAAATACATATTTGTTGTCTATATATACAAATATATATATATGTTTTCCTATATATATACAAATACATATATGTTGTCTATATATACAAATATATATGTGTTGTCTATATATACAAATATGTATGTGTTTTCTATATATACATATATATATGTGTTTTTCTATATATACAAATATATATGTGTTTTCTATATATACAAATATATGTGTTTTCTATATATACAAATATATATATGTTTTCTATGTATACAAATATATATGTGTTTTCTATATATACAAATATATATATATGCTTTCTATATATACAAATATATATATGTGTTTTCTATATATACAAATATATATATATGTTTTCTATATATACAAATATATATATGTGTTTTCTATATATACAAATATATATATGTTTAATATATATTCAAATATATATATATGTTTTCTATATATACAAATATATATATATATATGTTTTCTATATATACAAATATATATATGTTTTCTATATATATATTACTCAGGGCCGTGGATCTTAATATGTGGATCTTAACATGTGGATCTTTGTCCTAAATGACACCATATTCCCTATGTAGTACACTACTTTTGACCAGAGCCCCGGGAAAATAGTGCACTACAAAGGAAATAGGCTGCCATTTGGGACGCTGGGTCCAACAGTGTATCAGGAAGCAGAGCTGCTTCGTCGTTACGGTAACCTGATCGTATAAAAGCTGAAGCAACATGTTCATTAATTATTCAGTACCAGGAGAGACTCCAGGGGGAATATTTTCTTCACTCCGTCGTCTTTCCCACTCAGTCGCTCCAGATAAGCTTCTGCAACAATCGTTTCATGCCTCTGTGTCCGGAGCTTGACTGGAGCGAATGAGCGGGAAAGAAAATGAAATAAAATGTTCACCTATGTTTTTCACCTGATATCTTCTAACACACAGTAAAGCAGTGAAGGAAGGTCAAAATCCTCTGTGTCCTTCTGTCACTAACCCATCATGAGAGTCCTCTCTCTAATCGTCACCATGAGGGCTAACAAGGGTTTCTATACTAGCGTGTCCAGGTTGATGAGACGGGCTTCTTCTCCTCTGTGTCGCTCTCTTCATTTCCTCCTCTTCTCCTCCTCCTCCTCCTCCTGTTTCCCTCTTTTATTCCTCCTCCTCTTCCTCATGTTTCCCTTTTTTATTCCTCCTCCTCCTCTCTTCCTCATGTTTCCCTCTTTTATTCCTCCTCCTCCTCTCCTCCAGTGCTACCCTCTTCTTCACCTCGTCATACTCCAGTGTTTCCCTCTTATCCTCTTCCTCCAGTGTTTCCCTCTTATCCTCTTCCTCCAGTGCTTCCAACACAACCCAACTGCTTTGCCATGA
>NW_027015034.1:0-12271 GCF_036934945.1 Oncorhynchus masou masou
ATAACGTCTTTCAAGCTGTCAGGCATTCTCTTGGCAGCAAGAGCCTCTAGGTGGATACTGCAGTGTACCCAAGTTCTCCCTGGAGCAACTGCTTGCACGCATATTACCACTCCACTATGTCTCCCTGTCATGGCTTTTGCGCCATCAGTACAGATACCAACACATCTTGACTACCAAAGTCCAGTACTTTAAAAATATCCTCTCCTGTTGTCCTGGTTTCCAGTGGTTTGCAGAAGAGGATGTTTTCCTTAATTGAACCCCCGTAAATGTAACGGAGGTATACCAGGGCTGTGCCAGTTCTGCTATGTCTGTTGACTCATCCAGCTGTAACGCATAGAATTCATTGGCTTGTATGTGATGCGGTAATTGTTTCAAAACATCTCCTGCCATGTCACTGATGCATTGTGAAACAGTGTTGTTTGATGAAGTCATTGTCTATATAGTTTTTTTGGCCTTTTCCCCCAGCATTGTCCCAGCCATATCACGGCAGCAGGAAGAATGAAGTCCTCCACAATAGTATGGGGCTTGTCTGTCGAGCCACTCGGTAGCTCACCATATACGACGCTTCTAGCCCCCTCTTTATTAATGGTATCTGTTGCTTTCATACATGTCTTACAACTCGAAAGTTTTCAAATTGGCATGTTTTGTCTCTAAATGTCTGTGCAAGAGTAAAGGTTTCATCAAGTTGTGAGATAGTACTTTTGCATATATAACACACTGTGGCTGAGGAAAGGCACTACTCCCAATATAAGTGAACCCCAAATCAATGTAGTTCTCATCATATTTGCGCCTTTTCGATGGTCCAACGTCCCTGTCTGTTGTTCGGTGCTTTTCCGGGTAAGTGGGCAGTAGCTCTTCGGCTGCATCAGATTCACAACTGTCAGTATCCATGCTAGCTGGGCTAACAACAAATGTAGAATTACTGATGCTAGCATTGGATATGCTCATGGAAGCAGAACAACTTGTGCCATCGACAGGTGCAGGTGTTGTACTGCTGGTACATTTTAAAATGTGAATCACATTTTAATTTAGCTTACCCCCCGACGGCATTGCGTACTCCAGTTTGGGAATACCTGGCATGAACAACATTAATTGTGTGATGACGGGGATGCAGGGTTGTGAACATCTATACGTGTGCTTTCTCTAGAACATCTAAGGAATACGTAGGATGTAATCTTCTCTCTAGTTCCCATTGGATGTCATGAATTCACCAATTTGCACAGACTTAAATGTAAATGTAAATGTAGCTAGGAGAGCTCAAAATAGAAGCTTATACAGTTGAAGTCAGAAGTTTACATACACTTAGGTTGGAGTCATTAAAAGGCGTCCCGCTAGCGGGACAACATCTGGTGAAGCTGGAGGGCGCAATTCAAATAAATGATCATAATAATTGTGGATATTAAACATTTAGGTAAATACAAGTGTCTTATATCGGTTGAAAGCTTAAATTCTTGTTAATCTAACCGCACTGTGCGATTTACAGTAGGCTTTGCAGCGAAAGCTGAGAATACTTTTCCACCGGCAAAGGTTTCATAAATTCACAAATAGAGATTAAATATTCACTTACTTTTGAAAATCTTCCTTTGATTTGTCATCCAAAGGGTCCCAGCTATAACATATAGTGTCGTTTTGTTAGATAGAATCCTTCTTTATATCCCAAAAGTCTGTTTATTTGGTGCCATCGATATCAGGGATCCACTCATTCAACGTGACAAGATAGGAGTCCTCGAAAATCTACCCCTAAACTTTGTTTCAACAAGTCAAAATATGTTTCTAATTAATCCTCAAATACTCTAAAATGTATAAACTATAGTCTTTCATACGGAAATAAGTATGTCAATAGGAAGCAGATGTCATTGTACTAAAACACATTATTCTTACTCGTCTTACTCCATTGTAAGAGCATGGGCTCTCTCTCAAAATAAATTCTGGCTGATTTTTCTTTGGATTTTCTCCTACCATATCTATCAGCTGTTATTGTCTCCTACATTATTTTAACATTTCTGCAAACTTCAGAGTGTGAATGTTTTCTTTCCAATGGTACCAATTATATGCATATCCCAGCTTCAGGGCCTGAGCAAAAGGCAGTTTACTTTGGGCACATCAGTCTGGCGGAAATTGAGAAAAAAGTATCCTCTTCTGAATAAGTTAAGTCCACAAACTTCTTGTTAACAAACTATAGTTTTGCCAAGTCGGTTAGGACATCTACTTTGTGCATGACACAAGTCATTCTTCCAACAACTGTTTACAGACAGATTATTTCACTTAGAATTCACTGTATCGCAATTCCAGTGGGTCAGAAATGTACATACACTAAGTTGACTGTGCCTTTAAACAGCTTGGAAAATTCCATAACATTATGTCATGTCTTTAGAAGCTTCTGATAGACGAATTGACATCATTTGAGTCCATTGGGGGTGTACCTGTGGATGTATTTCAAGGCCTTCCTTCAATCTCAGTGCCTTTTTGCTTGACATCATGGGAAAATCTAAATATATCAGCCAAGACCTCAGAAAATAAATTGTAGACCTCCACAAGTCTGGTTCATCCTTGGGAGCAATTTCCAAATGCTGAAGGTACCACGTTCATCTGTATAAACAATAGTACGCAAGTATAAACACCATGGGACCACACAGCCGTCATACCGCTCAGGAAGGAGACGCGTTTCCTAGAGATTAACACACTTTGGTGCAAAAAGTGCAAATCAATCCCAGAATAACAGCAAATGACCTTGTGAAGTTGCTGGAAGAAACAGGGTACAAAAGTATCTATATCCACAGTTAAACGAGTCCTATATCGACATAACCTGAAAGGCCGCTCAGCAAGGAAGAAGCCACTGCTCCAAAACCCCCATTAAAAAGCCAGACTACGGTTTGCAACTGCACATGGGGACAAAGAACGTACTTTTTGTCCTCTGTGCTGATAAAACAAAAATAGAATTGTTTGGCCATAATGACCATCGTTATGTTTGGAGGAAAAAGGGGGAGCTTGCAAGCAGAAGAACACCATCCCAAACGTGAAGCAGTGGCAGCATCATGTTGTGGGGGTGCTTTGCTGCAGGAGGGACTGGTGCACTTCACAAAATAGATGGCACCATGAGGAGGGGAAATTATGTGGATATATTGAAGCAAAATCTCAAGACATCAGTCAGGAAGTTAAAGCTTGATCTCAAATGGGTCTTCCAAATGGACAATGACCCCAAGCATACTTCCAAAGTTGTGGCAAAATGGCTTAAGGACAACAATGCCAAGGTATTGGAGTGGCCATCACAAAGCCCTGACCTCAATCCTATTGAACATTTGTGGGCAGATCTGAAAAAGCATCTACGAGCAAGGATGCCTACAAACCTGACTCAGTTACATCAGCTCTGTCTGAGAAATGGGCCAAAATTCACCTAATTTATTTTGGGAAGCTTGGTGAAAGGCTACTCAAACGTTTGACCCAAGTTAAACAATTTAAAAGCAATGCTACCAAATACTAATTGAGTGTATGTAAACTTCTGACCCACTGGGAATGTGATGAAGGAAATTGAAGCTGAAATAAATCATTCTCTCTATTTTTAATCTGACATTTCACATTCTTTAAATAAAGTGGTGATCCTAACTGACCTAAGACAGGGAATGTTTACTTGGATTAAATGTCAGGAATTGTGAAAAACTGAATTTAAATGTATCTGGGTTAGGTGTGTGTAAACTTCTGACTTCAACTGCAGTTGAAGACTCTTCTTTGAGTCATAAAAGTGCATTGAAATTACTTAGGAGCTGTGCACACTTTGGAGAGGTGTTGGCCACTTGGAGACACCAGTAGTCCTCTCACTCAAACCCGTGTCATTTTTTGTCTTATGTTGCACCTAAACCACATTTTCCAGGATTATAAAAAACCCCCTTTTTCTTCAAACCCCCAATTTAGTCTTGTATCATCGCTGCGACTCCCGTACGGACTCGGAAGAAGCGAAGGTCGAGATCCATGCGTCCTCCAAAACACAACCCAACCAAGCCACACTGCTTCTTGACACAATGCACATCCAATCCGGAAGCCAACTGCATCAATGTGTCAGAGGAAACACTGTACACCTGGCGACCTGGTCAGCGTGCACTGCTCCCGGCCCGACACAGAGTCACTAGTGCGCGATCAGACTAGGATATCCCTGACGGACAAACACTGCCGAACCCGTACAACGCCGGGCCACCAGAGCCTCCCCATGGGCCTCCCGGTCGCGGCCGGCTGAGACAGAGCCTGGGCCCGAACCCAGAATCAGCCTTACACCACTGTGCCACCCGGGAGGCTTCCAGGAATATTCGTATCATGTTACTGAATGTATCCAGAGTATTTTCTGATTTCGTTATCAACAAATGTGGGTAAAAAGTACAATAAATTTAAATGCACACCAAATCAACAGTGTCTTGTTTGGATTCAGTCTTTTGTCATGTGAACTTCTGTGTCCTAAACCTTGGTTTAATAATTTCATCATAATCTCCAAACTGTTCCCTTTCAATTGCTACTACCACAGTTATACAAATGCTTTTCATATTTCTTCTGTAAGAAACATTTCAAAATAGCTCTCTCCATGTAGGCCAATTCCCCCACGAGTATAAAGGGTTAATGGAGCTGAACTAAGTTTGAAATGTACCTTTGTGGTCAATATTGATGAATCGCTTAATTGTTAGATGGGACACAATGGTCCTGTGGAATCCTCTCCCTTTCACACAGCACAGTGAGCCAGAAAACAAGTCTCTTCATTAAACCCTGAACATACCAGCCTTGAATACAGACATATGTCACTAAGTTGTACAGCAATTACCCAATGGGGACATTTAGGTCTCATTGTATTCTAATGTTATCACAGAGACCAATGAGTTCTCAGTCAAGTGGCTGGGGTCCTAGATAGAAGTTGAAATGCTACTCTGATCTTGTAGCCTATCTTGTGTACATCTCCATAGAGGGTTCCATATGTAATTCTAAGGCGAGGAGTGTATTGACAACGTGAGGCTGTATTCTGCCAGCCTCGACAGATGGCTCTTCAGTCACTGTCTATATTTTTTGATGCATGCAGTAAAGAGAAATGATTTTGTTCCATAGAAAACATAGACACGGCTATAACACATCCCCTATGAGTAGGATAGTTGGTAACAGTCAGTGAAAACAGCTCTTCTTCAAAGAGACCTATTTACAGACCATTAGCCTAGCTGTAGCTTTCTGCCATAGGGACTAGACAGCATCTTTAATGTATGGCTCACACACCCTCCACTACTCTGAGAAGAGAGAAAAATGAACGTGGCGGCAGTGTCCCGTGTGGTAACTGGAAGAGAGTCGACAGCTGTCATGTTAAATGAGTTCACGGATGCCCGGCTCCACTTGGCACTGAGACTAGTTCACACAGTAGCTCTTAGAGGGGGGACAATGAATACTCATCCTCCAGATAGGTTTAGGATCTTATATAACACAGTAGACTTGGCAGCATTAACTAGAGAGTGACATTTCTCAGTCATGTCATGTTAGCCCAGGTGCTAATGGACGTCTGGCTGGGTCAGGACTTCCTCCTCTGATGAGCATCACAGCCAGGCTAACACTACTGCTGTGCTAGCAGGCTGCAGACTGACTGATCTCTCTATTGTCTGTCTATTTCTCTGTCTGTTACTCCGTCTCCCTCCCTCCCTTTACAGAAGGGTGACGTGAAACCCCCGGCCAAGCCCTTCTACTGCACCATCTACGTGGTGCAGTAGAAGACGTACCCCTCCTAGCAGCACAATGCCTTCTCTCTGCTGGGAAAACACTACAGGGCAAGTACTAACCCCCATGAATCTGCTTGGTTGGGAATCAGACCGGGAAGACCGAGTGAGCCTATGAACAGGACTATATGTCCCAAATAGCACTATATAGGGAATAGGGTGCTATAGGGCTCTGGTCAAAAATAGTGCACAATGGCTGAATTTATTGCTGTGCTTATTTTGCCCAATTATTGACTGAAGAGCTGATCTGATTGGTCAATAAATGCAGCTTGGGAATAGAGTGCCATTTGAGACACAGAAATAGATGGTTCTGAAACGTATCTGTATTTCAGCTTGTCCCTCCTGTTGTTTTGGGGAGGAGTGGCTACAGAATATAGAGACCCTACTGTGAGCTGTGATCCGCCCACAGAGAAAGTTGCTATGCTGCTGACGGCCTGGAATCCCCTTGATGATAGATTGACACTCCCATGTGTAGTGTGTGTGTATGTGTGTGTGTGTGTGTGTTGTGGGGGGGGGGGTGTTGTTCTTCCCTGGATGTGTGTTCTCAGAGCAACAAGGGCACTCTGCCTGATGCCAAGGTCATTGCCATGGAGCTGGGTGCCCTGCCGGAGCTCTAGAAACAGATGGAGAGAGGTATACTGTTCCTTGCTGTGATCAAGATGAGGCTGAGGACATGAGAGTTGGCCCCTCTCCACCCCCCAGGGCCCTGGTCTGTCTCTGTGGTGGGGGCCAGGGCCTCACTATAACACAACCCTTGGCTGACCTCTGCTAGGCTCTCTGCATTCTTTTGAAAAACATATATGGCTCTGTACAGTTGGTTAGCACATTGAGGACATTGTTTCCGTCATTAGATCACTTGTATTTCTACAGTCCATATTCACTACCTGGCCAGCACAACCCATATTCACCAACGGGCCAGCACGACCCATATTCACCAACGGGCCAGCACGACCCATATTCACTACCGGGCCAGCACGACCCATATTCACCAACGGGCCAGCACGACCCATATTCACTACCGGGCCAGCACGACCCATATTCACTACCGGGCCAGCACAACCCATATTCACTACCGGGCCAGCACAACCCATATTCACTACCTGGCCAGCACAACCCATATTCACCAACGGGCCAGCACAACCCATATTCACTACCGGGCCATCACGACCCATATTCACTACCGGGCCAGCACGACCCATATTCACTACCTGGCCAGCACAACCCATATTCACTACCGGGCCAGCACGACCCATATTCACTACCGGGCAATTCACGAGCACACCCATATTCACTACCGGGCCAGCACAACACTCCAGCACGACCCATATTCACTACCGGGCCAGCACGACCCATATTCACTACGGGCCAGCGCGACCCATATTCACTACCAGGCCAGCACGACCCATATTCACTACCTGGACAGCACAACCCATACTCACCAACGGGCCAGCACAACCCATATTCACTACCGGGCCAGCACGACCCATATTCACTACCGGGCCAGCACGACCCATATTCACTACCTGGCCAGCACGACCCATATTCACTACCGGGCCAGCACGACCCATATTCACTACCGGGCCAGCACGACCCATATTCACTACCGGGCCAGCACGACCCATATTCACTACCGGGCCAGCACGACCCATATTCACTACCGGGCCAGCACGACCCATATTCACTACCGGGCCCTCATGACCCATATTCACAACCGGGCCAGCACGACCCATATTCACTACCTGGCCATCGCGACCCATATTCACTACCGGGCCAGCACCACAGTGATCAATATTGATAGCCTTTCTCAGTGGTTCAGAGCTTAGCATGGGTATTGCTAGAGGTATGACTGCATCAAAGTCATCAAATATCCAACAAACAATATATTCAAAGCCAGATGATTGCCTGTGTTGGGACTTTAAAACCCTACTGTATAGGTCCAATCTAAATAGCTGTGAACATAAAGGCTTAGAGGCCAGTGTGTGTGTGTGTGTGTGTGTGTGTGTGTGTGTGTGTGTGTGTGTGTGTGTGTGTGTGTGTGTGTAAAAACTATTGGTCTCTAAATCAGGAGAAATTGTGGACTATGTGAAACTATTGGTCACTAAATCCGACCATGTAAAAACGTTGGTGGTCTCACCCGTCTGAGCGGTCGGCTGTGAATGCCCTCACCCGTCTGAGCGGTTGGCTGTGAATGCCCTCACCCGTCTGAGCGGTTGGCTGTGAATGCCCTCACCCGTCTGATGGGTTGGCTGTGAATGCCCTCACCCGTCTGATGGGTTGGCTGTGAATGTCCTCACCCGTCTGAGCGGTCGGCTGTGAATGCCCTCACCCGTCTGATGGGTTGGCTGTGAATGCCCTCACCCGTCTGATGGGTTGGCTGTGAATGCCCTCACCCGTCTGATGGGTTGGCTGTGAATGCCCTCACCCGTCTGATGGGTTGGCTGTGAATGCCCTCACCCGTCTGAGCGGTTGGCTGTGAATGCCCTCACCCGTCTGATGGGTTGGCTGTGAATGCCCTCACCCGTCTGATGGGTTGGCTGTGAATGCCCTCACCCGTCTGATTGGTCGGCTGTGAATGCCCTCACCCGTCTGATTGGTCGGCTGTGAATGCCCTCACCCGTCTGATTGGTCGGGCTGTGAATGCCCTCACCCGTCTGATGGGTTGGCTGTGAATGCCCTCACCCGTCTGATGGGTTGGCTGTGAATGCCCTCACCCGTCTGATGGGTTGGCTGTGAATGTCCTCACCCGTCTGATGGGTGGCTGTGAATGCCCTCACCCGTCTGATGGGTTGGCTGTGAATGCCCTCACCCGTCTGATGCGGTTGGCTGTGAATGCCCTCACCCGTCTGATGGGTTGGCTTTGAATGCCCTCACCCGTCTGATTGGTTGGCTGTGAATGCCCTCACCCGTCTGATGGGTTGGCTGTGCTGTCTGAATGCCCTCACCCGTCTGATGGGTTGGCAAATGCCCTCACCCGTCTGAGCGGTTGGCTGAATGCCCTCACCCGTCTGATGGGTGGCTGTGAATGCCCTCACCCGTCTGATGGGTTGGCTGTGAATGCCCTCACCCGTCTGATTGGTCGGCTGTGAATGCCCTCACCCGTCTGATGGGTTGGCTGTGAATGCCCTCACCCGTCTGATGGGTTGGCTGTGAATGCCCTCACCCGTCTGATTGGTCGGCTGTGAATGCCCTCACCCGTCTGATGGGTTGGCTGTGAATGCCCTCACCCGTCTGATGGGTTGGCTGTGAATGCCCTCACCCGTCTGAGCGGTCGGCTGTGAATGCCCTCACCCGTCTGAGCGGTCGGCTGTGAATGCCCCCCCCCCACTATATAGTTATTGGTTTAGCCCACTATGGTGCTGTCCGGTCAGAACATGATGTTGAGGCCCTTCACTGAACTCTTGAAAGTCACTACCACACACACAGACACAGCTGTTTCCATTTGAAGATGTTATATGATTTTGGTAAATCCACATTTCTTGGAAATCTTATTGTTGTGGTTCTATTATGAAAATATATGCACACATTTAAACAGTAAGGGTTATCAATATGAAATATACATATATGTACATTAATAAATGACAAATGGCATTACAATTACAACAAGTCTACAAAACGGCTATAAACACAGCATCAATATAAAGATATACTTAAACATTCACCTCTTGGAGAGAGAGATAAACAAATTACTTGACAAAGGGTCAATATTTATGACACCCTCTCTCTGCCAGGCTGAGCTCTTATCAGAAATGTCTTGGCACCACATCACTCTAGAAGTTCGCACATGGCAGCCCAATAAAACACCTTAATAAAAGCCACTATGGAAAACACTTTGGTAGCGTGTGCATGCAAAATACTATGTTTACCAATACAACAATTCATTTTTTACATTTTATTTCAACTTTATTTAACCTGGTAGGCTAGTTGAGAGCAAATTCTCATTTACAACTGTGACCTGGCCAAGATAAAGCAAAGCACTGCGTCAAAAACAACAACACAGTTTCCACATGGGATAAACAAACATACAGTCAATAACACAATAGAAAAATCTATGTACAGTTTGCGCAAATGTTGTAAGATTAGGGAGGTAAGGCAATACATAGGCCATAGAGGCGAAATAATTACAATTTAGCAATAACACTGGAGTGATATATGTGCCGATGATAATGTACAAGTAGAGATACTTCTGTGCAAAAGAGAGAAAAGAAATGAAATGGAATAATAAGGCTTATGGCAGTATGGAATAATACCACATAGATAAATGGAATAATGGAATAATAAGGCTTATGGCAGTATGGAATAATACCACATAGATAAATGGAATAATGGAATAATAAGGCTTATGGCAGTATGGAATAATACCACATAGATAAATGGAATAATGGAATAATAAGGCTTATGGCAGTATGGAATAATACCACATAGATAAATGGAATAATGGAATAATAACGCTTATGGCAGTATGGAATAATACTACATAGATAAATGGAATAATGGAATAATAACGCTTATGGCAGTATGGAATAATACCACATAGATAAATGGAATAATGGAATAATAAGGCTTATGGCAGTATGGAATAATACCACATAGATAAATGGAATAATGGAATAATAACGCTTATGGCAGTATGGAATAATACCACATAGATAAATGGAATAATGGAATAATAAGGCTTATGGCAGTATGGAATAATACCACATAGATAAATGGAATAATGGAATAATAAGGCTTATGGCAGTATGGAATAATACCACATAGATAAATGGAATAATGGAATAATAAGGCTTATGGCAGTATGGAATAATACCACATAGATAAATGGAATAATGGAATAATAACGCTTATGGCAGTATGGAATAATACCACATAGATAAATGGAATAATGGAATAATAAGGCTTATGGCAGTATGGAATAATACCACATAGATAAATGGAATAATGGAATAATAAGGCTTATGGCAGTATGGAATAATACCACATAGATAAATGGAATAATGGAATAATAACGCTTATGGCAGTATGGAATAATACTACATAGATAAATGGAATAATGGAATAATAAGGCTTATGGCAGTATGGAATAATACCACATAGATAAATGGAATAATGGAATAATAAGGCTTATGGCAGTATGGAATAATACCACATAGATAAATGGAATAATGGAATAATAACGCTTATGGCAGTATGGAATAATACCACATAGATAAATGGAATAATGGAATAATAAGGCTTATGGCAGTATGGAATAATACCACATAGATAAATGGAATAATGGAATAATAAGGCTTATGGCAGTATGGAATAATACCACATAGATAAATGGAATAATGGAATAATAAGGCTTATGGCAGTATGGAATAATACCACATAGATAAATGGAATAATGGAATAATAAGGCTTATGGCAGTATGGAATAATACCACATAGATAAATGGAATAATGGAATAATAAGGCTTATGGCAGTATGGAATAATACCACATAGATAAATGGAATAATGGAATAATAAGGCTTATGGCAGTATGGAATAATACCACATAGATAAATGGAATAATGGAATAATAACGCTTATGGCAGTATGGAATAATACCACATAGATAAATGGAATAATGGAATAATAAGGCTTATGGCAGTATGGAATAATACCACATAGATAAATGGAATAATGGAATAATAAGGCTTATGGCAGTATGGAATAATACTACATAGATAAATGGAATAATGGAATAATAAGGCTTATGGCAGTATGGAATAATACCACATAGATAAATGGAATAATGGAATAATAACGCTTATGGCAGTATGGAATAATACCACATAGATAAATGGAATAATGGAATAATAAGGCTTATGGCAGTATGGAATAATACCACATAGATAAATGGAATAATGGAATAATAACGCTTATGGCAGTATGGAATAATACCACATAGATAAATGGAATAATGGAATAATAAGGCTTATGGCAGTATGGAATAATACCACATAGATAAATGGAATAATGGAATAATAACGCTTATGGCAGTATGGAATAATACCACATAGATAAATGGAATAATGGAATAATAAGGCTTATGGCAGTATGGAATAATACCACATAGATAAATGGAATAATGGAATAATAACGCTTATGGCAGTATGGAATAATACCACATAGATAAATGGAATAATGGAATAATAACGCTTATGGCAGTATGGAATAATACCACATAGATAAATGGAATAATGGAATAATAAGGCTTATGGCAGTATGGAATAATACTACATAGATAAATGGAATAATGGAATAATAACGCTTTATGGCAGTATGGAATAATACCACATAGATAAATGGAATAATGGAATAATAACGCTTATGGCAGTATGGAATAATACCACATAGATAAATGGAATAATGGAATAATAACGCTTATGGCAGTATGGAATAATACTACATAGATAAATGGAATAATGGAATAATAACGCTTATGGCAGTATGGAATAATACCACATAGATAAATGGAATAATGGAATAATAACGCTTATGGCAGTATGGAATAAT
>NW_027015035.1:0-12270 GCF_036934945.1 Oncorhynchus masou masou
GAATCGACCAGGCTGCAGCCTCCTGGAGCAGGACGATTCCCCTCTGCCCCAGGCTGAATCGACCAGGCTGCAGCCTCCTGGAGCAGGACGATTCCCCTCTGCCCCAGGCTGAATCGACCAGGCTGCAGCCTCCTGGAGCAGGACGATTCCCCTCTGCCCCAGGCTGAATCGACCAGGCTGCAGCCTCCTGGAGCAGGACGATTCCCCTCTGCCCCAGGCTGAATCGACCAGGCTGCAGCCTCCTGGAGCAGGACGATTCCCTCTGCCCCAGGCTGAATCGACCAGGCTGCAGCCTCCTGGAGCAGGACGATTCCCTCTGCCCCAGGCTGAATCGACCAGGCTGCAGCCTCCTGGAGCAGGACGATTCCCCTCTGCCCCAGGCTGAATCGACCAGGCTGCAGCCTCCTGGAGCAGGACGATTCCCCTCTGCCCCAGGCTGAATCGTCCAGGCTGCAGCCTCCTGGAGCAGGACGATTCCCCTCTGCCCCAGGCTGCAGCCTCCTTGCAACACTCTGCACAAATGTGCATTTCACATTTCCATCTCATAAAACTCATGTAATACAGTGTCAGTGTTTATGATCACTATGTTTGATGTACAGTGGCCAGATGACATGACGTTTTACCCTGGGTTGTCCTGAACAGAAGGAGCCTATGTTTGTTGTATTGTGAAGACAATTTGCTGCTGACCAGGCATCTGAAAGCTCATGACTCCATTCTATGCGCACCAAAATGACAATCTGCTTCCCTGAATTGCCTTGCGAAAGCTTAACAACGTAAGATAGTATTTTATAATTTAGCTTTCAAATGATGCCCACCTGAACCAGATTGCGTAAACAACAACAGTAATCGTGTAAAGTCGGGTATGCAGGGTTGTGTTCCAAACTAAACAACTACAAGTGTGCTTGCTCTAGTTCCTCAGTGGCACAGCTAGGAGAGCTCCAAAAATATTTTATAGTTGAAGACTCTTCTTTGAGTCATAAAAATAATTGAAATTACTAAGGAACTGTATACACTTCAAAGACCTGCACCTACCCCAAATAATATAAATAATGTTCCAATAATATTCTTATCATGTTATTGAATGTATCCAGAGTATTTTCAGATTTTGTTATCAACAAATGCATATCAACAAATGCAGTGAAACGTACATTAAAATATCAAATCAACAGTGTAATGTTTGGATTCAGTCGTCAGGTGAACTGTTGTGTCTAATCATTTTCCCATAATCACCAAACTGTTCCCTTTTAATTGCTACCATGGTTATACATATGCTTTCCATATTTATTCTGTAAGAAACATTTCAATTTAGCCCTACCCCATATAGGCCAATTCCCACCCGTGTAAAGGGTTAATGGTCAAGCGCCTACTCTCCAACTCCATGGAACGATGTTACTAGGAGGGAAACATCTGCAGTATGTTTGGCATGGTTTTGCTTTCTCAGCCAGCTGCTGTGCGTGTGTCTGCCAGCTTGGGTCATGTTTTATGTCGAGTGCTTTGAAAACAAAAGGCGAGCCGTTCTTTCCTCTACATGTGGTGCAGCTGCTGGGAGGTGTACTGGAGATAATAATTCCACCCAAGGTCTACCTCCCAGATTATCTGTTTGGGCACCCCTGCTCTGAGAATTGGTTATGGGAGAGCGCACTGTACACAACACCTCTCCTGGTTTCCCTCCCTTGGCGATAAGTTTGACCGCTTCACAATGGCCAAGGTGCCATGAGGGAGCAGGTCACAGGTTAGAAGCCAGAGAGTTCCTCACCAAGTGTGTTTGTACAAATTGGCTTCTATGAGTGAATCTGAAAGTGCATCCCGTCTTAAATGCAGAGAAAATGTCCCTGACCATCCATCTCTCTCAGGCTACCCATCTCTTATTCGTCTTGGCAGAGAGAGCTGAAGGAACACCAAACTGTGCACAGCTGAAGGAGCGTTCAGGCAGTCTGTTGTGGGACAGGTGTCTACATGGTGTTTAAATGGTTTTTAGCTCTGTTTCTTGTGTTCAGTTTCTTAGAAGTACAAACCGTCCTTTCTCTCCTCTGCTCTGAGATCCTGTGTTGATCGTGACAGCCCCAGAGTTCCTGAAGTTCTGTCGGAGCTCCCAATAGGTCTGCGTGCTCTGCTTGACAAGTCCAGTCAGCAGTGATCTCCAGAGGAGATTATAGACTAAGTATAGACTCGGTGACTAGTGTAGAATCAGACTAACGTAGAGTCAGACGTAGTATAGACTCAGACTAGTGTAGACTCAGGATAGTATAGACTCAGACTAGTGTAGACTCAGACTAGTGTAGACTCAGACTATAGACTCAGACTAGTGTAGACTCAGACTAGTGTGACTCAGACTAGTGTAGACTCAGACTAGTGTAGACTCCAGACGAGTGTAGACTCAGACTAGTATAGACTCAGACTAATGTAGTCAGACTAGTATAGACTCAGGACTTCGTATGAGAATCTGTGACTAGTATAGGGACTCAGACATTGGTCAGACTAGTATAGACTCAGACTAGTATAGACTCAGACTAGTATAGACTCAGACTAGTATAGACTCAGACTAGTATAGAATCAGACTAATGTAGTCAGACTAGTGTAGACTCAGACTAGTGTAGACTCAGACTATGTAGAATCAGACTAGTGTAGAATCAGACTAGTATAGACTCAGACTAATGTAGTCGAGACTGGTGTAGACTCTGACTAGTGTAGACTCAGACTAGTGTAGACTCAGACTAGTGTAGACTCAGACTAGTGTAGTCAGACTAGTATAGACTCAGACTAGTGTAGACTCAGACTAGTGTAGACTCAGACTAGTGTAGACTCAGACTAATGTAGTCAGACTAGTATAGACTCAGACTAGTATAGACTCAGACTAGTATAGACTCAGACTAGTGTAGAATCAGACTAGTATAGACTCAGACTAATGTAGTCAGACTAGTATAGACTCAGACTAGTATAGACTCAGACTAGTGTAGAATCAGACTAGTATAGAATCAGACTAGTATAGACTCAGACTAATGTAGTCAGACTAGTATAGACTCAGACTAGTGTAGAATCAGACTAGTGTAGAATCAGACTAGTGTAGTGTAGGTAGTGTAGATCGTGTAGTGTATATAGTGTAGCGTAGACAGTGAAGAGTATATTGTGTAGATAGTGTAGAGTAGACAGTGGAGTGTAGATAGTGTAGTGTCAGATAGTGTAGTGTCAGATAGTGTAGTGTCAGATAGTGTAGTGTCAGATAGTGTAGTGTCAGATAGTGTAGTGTCAGATAGTGTAGTGTCAGATAGTGTAGATTGTGGAGTGTAGATAGTGTGGTGTTGACAGTGTAGAGTAGATAGTGTAGTTTCAGATAGTGTAGTGTCAGATAGTGTAGATTGTGTAGTGTAGATAGTATAGTGTCAGATAGTGTAGATTGTGTAGTGTAGATAGTATAGTGTCAGATAGTGTAGATTGTGTAGTGTAGATAGTATAGTGTCAGATATGTAGTACCACAGCAATGGCTGAAAACAGAGCGTGGATCAGAATACTGCAAATGAGTAACCGTTGGAAAACTGACCAGTATAATAGTTAGCCGAAGGTCTGAACATCAAACACTTAACACTACATTTCCCAGCATCTGAACTGAAGCACTGTGAAGTCTTCCACTGTCGGGAGTGAAGTCCAGAGAAATGTGTATCCTTATTAGAAAACTTCTGCTCCCAATTTAACACCCTGACAGGTGCACTTTGTGGGAGGAATGAGAATCTACGGTTCGCACAAGGAGGCTTGTGTAGAATGGAAATGTGACCTTGGTTGTGTAATGATCTCTCATTCATCACCTGCAGAAGCTTTCCGGCTTAGTCTACCCAGTGTAGAACGTCGGTCACATCTGCTCTTTCTATTTGTTGAACCGCCGTGCTTGGTTTTACTGTGGAACGGTTAGGCCAAAAGATGAACGACCTTCATTATTTTACAGGGTATGAGCTGTGACTTTTATCGTTCTCTTGTAGATGTGACTCGTGGCAAAGATTATGACATCGTTGCATGGTTTTTAGCTCAGCTCAAAGAGTGCCAACGTGCTACTGGTAAATCAGCAACACCTGGAAGAACGGTGGTGTGCCACTGGGGCTCAGATGCTGTAGGATCATCAAGATAGCGCCAAGACAGAATGATTAAGAGTGGAAGGCATGCAGGATCATCACTCAGGATTCACTATCTGCCAAACAAAAACACAATGTGCTATTATCAACAGGCCCCTTTAAGATTGCTGCTTATTGCAACATATGGCTGATAGCTCAAGATGCCAGAGACAATTATTCCAACTGGTAAACATTCTTAGACTCTAATCCAATAAGCACAATCACCTTGTTGCCACTCATCTGGTCACTAACATAATCTAGGTAATGTTTTGATTTAAAAACCACAGGTCTCGTTTGAGTTTCAATCAAAATGTCAGTTACTGTATGAAGATGAATGACTTGTGTCATTGATTTTCTACTTTACTATTCCCAGGGCCAACTTCAAAAGGTAAAGAGATTGACCCATATGGGTAGATTTTTATCAGCTACTTTATGCTGCTGACCAAGCAGAACTGTTGTCACGTCCTGGTCGTATTATATTGTGTTTGTCTTCATTTATTTGGTCAGGCCAGGGTGTGACATGGTTTTTTTGTGGTGTGTTTTGTCTTGGGGGTGAATAGCATAGTCTATGGCTGCCTGATAGGTTCTCAATCAGAGTCAAGTGATTATCGTTGTCTCTGATTGGGAACCATATTTAGGCAGCCATATTCTTTGAGTATTTCGTGGGTGATTGTTCCTGTCACTGTGTTTGTTGTCACCAAATAGGCTGTATAGGTTTTCACGCTCCGTTTGTTGTTTTGTATATTTAAGTTATTTCATGTCTAGTTCATTTTCAGTAAAGAACATGAGTAACTATCACGCTGCATTTTGGTCCGCTTCTCCTTCAACAGACGAACGCCGTTACAACTGTCTTTATTCAGATCGTTATCGACTCTGCAGCAGGCACATTGACTCTGCCTACACTACAGCATCCCTTATCAAGAGCTTTTGCCCACCTACTGTAAAATGGAGCGACATAGACCACAAATGAATCCAGCACTAAAGTATTCCAACAAATATAATGTCTAAAGTTAAGTTCTTAAGTCGGACAGCCAAATTGAAATGATAGGCTACATATTATATAGAAAGGGCAGCAGGTAGCCTAGCGGTATTGCTGAGCGATTTGTGCTTTCTGAGGTTGGTTCGGTTTCGGTTTGATTATTAAAAAATTATTACAGTTTTCTATTTCAGGTTTTGATTAATTGGGTTGAATGCTGTAACAACACAGAATAAAACAATTAATAAAAGTCCCATGATATTCCTCGATGTACACAACACAAATGGTCAACCCACACAGACAATGTGGTGAAGAAGGCGCAACAGCGCCTCTTCAACCTCAGGAGGCTGAAGAAATTTGGCTTGGCACCTAAATACCTCCCAAATGTTTACAGATGCACAATTGAGAACATCTGGTCGGGCTCTCCAGAGGCTGGTGCGGTCTGCCCAACGCATCACCGCGGGCAAACTACCTGTCCTCCAGGTCATATACAGCACCAGATGTCATTGGAAGGCCAAAAGGATCATCAAGGACAACAACCACCCGAGCCATTGCCTGTTTACACTGCTATCACCCAGAAGGCGAGGTCAGTACAGGTGCATCAAAGCAGGGACCGAGAGACTAAAAAACAGCTTCTATCTCAAGGCTATAAGACTGTTAAATAGCAATCACTAGCACATTAGAGGCTGCTGCCCTATATACAGTTGAAGTCTGAAGTTTACATACATTTAGGTTGGAGTCATTAAAACTTGTTTTTTTACCACTCCAAAAATGTCTTGTTAACAAACTATAGTTTTGGCAAGTCGGTTAGGACATCTACATTGTGCATGACACAAGTAATTTTTCCAACAATTGTTAACCTCTTGAAACTCTGGGGGCGCTATTTCATTTTTGGATGAAAAACGTTCCCGTGTTAAACAAGATATTTTGTCACAAAAAGATGCTCGACTATGCATATAATTGATAGCTTTGGAAAGAAAACACTCTGAAGTTTCCAGAACTGCAAAGATATTGTCTGTGAGTGCCCCAGAACAGGAGCTACAGGCAAAACCAAGATGAAACTGCAACCAGGAAATGAGCAGGATTTTTGAGGCTCTGTTTTCCATTGTCTCCTTATATGGCTGTGAATGCGACAGGAATGAGCCTGCCCTATCTATCGTTTCCCCAAGGTGTCTGCAGCATTGTGACGTATTTGTAGGCATATCATTGGAAGATTGACCATAAGAGACTACATTTGCCAGGTGTCCGCCCCGGTGTCCTCCGTCGAAATTGGTAAAGGCCATTTTTCAGCTGCTGGTATTTTTCCATGGGATTCTGAGACAAAAGCAGGCTTCCACGAACGGCATATCAATGAAGAGATATGTGAAAAACACCTTGAGGATTGATTCTAAACAACGTTTGCCATGTTTCGGTCGATATTATGGAGTTAATTTGGAAAAAAGTTTGACGCTTTGGTGACTGAATTTTCGGTTCGTTTCGGTAGCCAAATGTGATGTACAAAACGGAGCGATTTCTCCTACACAAAGATTCTTTCAGGAAAAACTGAACATTTGCTATGTAACTGAGAGTCTCCTCATTGAAAACATCCGAAGTTCTTCAAAGGTAAATGATTTTATTTATTTGGTTATCTGGTTTTTGTGAAAATGTTGCGTGCTAAATGCTACGCAAAATGCTAAGCTAGCTTGCAATACTCTTACACAAATGCTTGTTTTGCTATGGTTCAAAAGCATATTTTGAAAATCTGATATGACAGTGTTGTTAAGAAAAGGCTAAGCTTGAGAGCAGGCATATTATTTTCATTTCATTTGCAATTTTCAGAAATCGTTAACGTTGCGTTATGCTAATGAGCCTGAGGCTGTATTCACGATCCCGGATACAGGATGGGTAGTATCAAGAAGTTAACAGACAGATTATTTAAATTATTGCAAGCCGAAGACCACCATGTTATGTACTTGAGTGAAGACCCAAAAGCGGTTTTAACAGAAAACAGAGTTCTTTAATGAAAAACAGGAATGGCATAAATCCTCTTCCAACGTTGTCAACGGAACAAAAAGAACGTTAGTGTAGTGCAGGATGCACCTGCCAGGCAGACTCCGACAGGATAGGACAAGGTGGAAGCAAACGAGACGACAGCTTGCTTCTGGCATCAAAAACACAAACAAGAATCAGACACTGAAAGTAGCAGGAACAGAGAGAGAAATAGAGACCTAATCAGAGGGGGAAGAGAGAACAGGTGGGAAAGAGTGAATGAGCTAGTTAGGGAGATGTAGAACAGCTGAAGAATGAGAGACAGAGAAGGTAACCTAAAAAGACCAGCAGAGAGAGACAGAGTGAAGAGAAAGGACAGGAAACAGACATAACAAGACATGACAGTACCCCCCCACTCACCGAGCGCTCCTGGCGCACTCGAGGAGTGAAACCTGGCGGCAACGGAGGAAATCATCGATCAGCGAACGGTCCAGCACGTCCCGAGAGGGAACCCAACCTCTCCTCAGGACCGCATTCCTCCCAATCCACAGGTACTGATGACCACGGCCCCGAGGGGCGCATGTCCAAAATCTTACGAACCCTGTAGATGGGTGCGCCGACAAGGATGGGGGGAGGGACGAGCGGGGGCGTCAAGAACGTGGCTTAACTCAGGACCGCATTCTCCCAATCCACTAGGTACTGATGACCACGGCCCCGAGGGCGCATGTCCAAAATCTTACGAACCCTGTAGATGGGTGCGCCGACAAGGATGGGGGAGGGACGAGCGGGGCGCCAAGAACGGGCTTAACACAGGAGACATGGAAGACCGGGTGAACGACGAAGATAGCGCTGGAGAAGAAGTCGCACTGCGACAGGATTAATGACCTGAGAAATACGGAACGGACTAATGAATCAAAGGGGCCAACTTGCGAGAAGCTGTCTTAAGGGGAAGGTTCTGAGTGGAGAGCCATACTCTCTGACCGCAACAATATCTAGACTCTTGGTCCTACGCTTATTAGCGGCCCTCACAGTCTGCGCCCCCTATTACGGCAAAGTGCCGACCTGACTCCCTTCCAGGTGCGCGCAACGCTGGACAAAAAGCCTGAGCGGAGGGGACACAGGACTCGGCGAGCTGGAGATGAGAACAGCGGAGGCTGGTACCCGAGGCTACCTGAAAAGGAGATAGACCGGTAGCAGACGAAGGAAGCGAGTTGTGGGCGACTCTGCCCAGGGAGCTGTTCTGACCAAGACGCAGGGTTACGAAAAGAAAGACTGCGTAAAATGCGACCAACAGTCTGATTGGCCCGCTCGGGCTTGACCGTTAGACTGGGGATGAAAGCCGGACGAGAGACTGACGGAAGCCCCAATCAAACGGCAAAACTCCTCCAAAATTGAGACGTGAACTGCGGGCCTCTGTCGGAAACGACGCCAGACGGAAGGCCATGAATTCGAAAAACATTCTCATAATGATCTGAGCCGTCTCCTTAGCAGAAGGGAGCTTAGCGAGAGGAATGAAATGAGCCGCCTTAGAGAATCTATCGACAACCGTAAGAATAACTGTCTTCCCGCTGATGAAGGCAGTCCGGTGATAAAATCTAAAGCGATGTGAGACCACGGTCGAGAGGGAATGGGAAGCGGTCTGAGACGGCCGGCAGGAGGAGAGTTCCCAGATTTAGTCTGCGCTGCGCAGACCGAACAAGCAGCGACAAATCGACGCGCGTCACGCTTCCCCGAGTGGGCCACCAGAAACGCTGGCGAATGGAAGCGAGCGTACCCCGAACGCCGGTGGCCGGCTAACTTGGCAGAGTGGGCCCACTGAAGAACGGCCGGACGAGTAGGAACGGGAACGAACAGAAGGTTCCTAGGACAAGCTATGGGCGACGGAGTGTGAGCGAGTGCTTGCTTTACCTGCCTCCTCAATTCCCCAGACAGTCAACTCCGGACACGCCCCTCAGGGAGAATCCCCTCGGGTCGGAGGAGACCTCAGAAGAACTGAAGAGACGAGATAAAGCATCAGGGCTTGGTGTTTTTGAGCCCGGACGATAAGAAATAACAAACTCAAACGAGCGAAAACAGAGCCCAACGAGCCTGACGCGCATTAAGTCGTGCTTGGCTGAACGGATGTACTCAAGGTTCCTATGGTCAGTCCAAACGACAAAAGGAAACGGTCCGCCTCCAACCACTGTCGCCATTCGCCTAGGGCTAAGCGGATGGCGCAGCAGTTCGCGATTACCAACATCATAGTTACGTTCTGACGGCGATAAGCGATGAGAGAAAACGCGCAAGGATGGACTTGCCGTCAGAGAGAGAGCGCTGAGAAAGAATGGCTCCCACGCCCACCTCTGACGCTGGGTCAACCTCAACAACAAACTGTCTAGAGATGTCAGGTGTAACAAGAATAGGTGCGGATGTAAACGATTCTTAAGAAGATCAAAAGCTCCCTGGGCGGAAACGGACCACTTAAAGCACGTGCCTTAACAGAAGTAAGGGCTGTGAGGGGAGCTGCCACCTGACCGAAATTACGGATGAAACGACGATAGAAATTAGCGAAGCCCAGAAAGCGCTGCAGCTCGACGCGTGACTTAGAACGGGCCAATCAATGACAGCCTGACCTTAGCGGGATCCATCTTAATGCCTCAGCGGAAATAACCGGAACCGAGAAAAGGGACAGAGGCGGCATGAAAGTGCACTTCTCAGCCTTCACATAAAGACAGTTCTCCAAAAGGCGCTGGAGGACGCGGCCGCACGTGCTGAACATGAATCGAGAGAGACGTGAAAATCAGGATATCGTCCATGTAAACGAAAACAAAAATGTTCAGCATGTCTTCAGGACGTCGTTAACTAGTGCCTGAAAGACAGCTGGAGCGTTAACGAGGCCGAAAGGAAGAACCCGGTATTCAAAGTGCCCTAACGGAGTGTTAAACGCCGTCTTCCACTCGTCCCCTCCCTGATGCGCACGAGATGGTAGGCGTTACGAAGGTCCAATTTGGTGAAAACCTGGCCCCTGCAGGATCTCGGGAAGGCCGAAGACATAAGAGGAAGCGGATAACGATTCTTAACTGTTATGTCATTCAGCCTCGATAATCCACGCATGGGCGCAGGGACCCGCCCTTCTTCTGAACAAAAAACCCGCTCCGGCGGGGAGAGGAGGAGGAGACTATGGTACCGGGCCGAGCGAAACCGACAAATAATCCTCGAGAGCCTTACGTTCGGGAGCCGACAGAGTATAATCTACCCCGGGGGAGTAGTTCCCGGAAGGAGATCAATACTACAGTCATACGACCGGGTGGAGGGAGAGAAGTGGCCTTGAACGACTGAACACCGTGCAGATCGTGATACTCCTCCGGCACTCCCTGTCACCGCCAGGCCTCCTGTGAAGAAGAGACAGAGGAAACAGGAGGGATAGCAGACGTTGTTAGGTCACATGACAAGAAACATTCCAGGATAGGATAGTATTACTTGTGACCAATTAATAGAAGGGTTATGGCGCACTAGCCAGGGATGACCCAAAACAACAGGTGTAAAAGGTGAACGAAAAATTAAAAAAGAAATGGTTTCGCTATGATTACCAGAGACAGTGAGGGTTAAAGGCAGTGCCTCACGCTGAATCTTGGGGAGAGAACTACCATCTAAAGCGAACAAGGCCGTGGGCTCCCTAACTGTCTGAGAGGAATGTCATGTTCCCGAGCCCAGGTCTCGTCCCATAAAACAGCCCGCCCCAGAGTCTATCAAGGCACTGCAGGGAAGCAGATGAACCGGGCCAGCGGAGATGGACCGGAAAGGTAGTGCGTGATCCAGAAGGAGAGGCCTGAGAAGTTGCGCTCACCAGTAGCCCTCCTCTTACTGATGAGCTCTGGCTTTTACTGGACATGAGGTGACAAATGACCAGCGGAGCCGCAGTAGAGACAGAGGCGATTGGTGATTCTCCGTCCTTTTCCTGGCCGAGATGCGGATACCCCCAGCTGCATAGGCTCAGCATCCGAGCCGGCGGAGGGAGGGGGTGGCAGTGATGCGGCAGGTGGTGCAGTGATGTGGAGAGGGGGAGTAACGGAGAACGCGAGCTCCTTTCCACGAGCCTCGGCGACGAAGATCAAAACTGGCTGCCATGGTAATAGCGAGAGCTATTAAGGAGTCCAGACTGAAGGAATCCCGGGAGAGGATCTCATCCTTAACCTCGCACTGAGGAGACTCCCAGAAAACGAGCGAGCAAAGCCGGCCTGCTCCAGTCACTAGAGGCAGCTTAGAGTGCAAACTCAATAGAATAACCGTTATGGATCGATTCCCCTGACATAGGGAAGACAGGGCCCTGAAGCCTCCTCCCAAAAAAACAGAACGGTCAAAAACCCGTATCATCTCCTCCTTAGTCCTGATACTGGTTAATACACTCAGCCCTCGCCTCCCAGATTGCCGCCCCCACTCACGCCCGTCCGGTAAGGAGAGAAATGACGTAGGCGATGCGGGCTGCGCTCCTGGAGTAAGTGTTGGGCTGGAGAGAGAACACCACATCACACTGAGTGAGGAATGAGCGGCACTCAGTGGGCTCCCCAGAGTAACACGGCGGGTTGTTGATCCTGGGCTCCGGAGACTCGGAAACCCTGGAAGTGGGCGGGATCGAGGTGGAGTTGGTGAACCTGTCTTGTGAGGTCGGAGACTTGGACGGCCAGGGTCTCAACGGCATGTCGAGCAGCAGACAATTCCTCCTCGTGTCTGCCTAGCATCGCTCCCTGGATCTCGACGGCGGAGTGAAAAGGGTCCGGAGCCGCTGGGTCCATTCTTGGTCTGATTCTTCTGTTATGTACTTGAGTGAAGACCCAAAAGCGGTTTTAACAGAAAACAGAGTTCTTTAATGAAAAACAGGAATGGCATAAATCCTCTTCCAACGTTGTCAACGGAACAAAAAGAACGTTAGTATAGTGCAGGATGCACCTGCCAGGCAGACTCGACAGGATAGGACAAGGTGGAAGCAAACGAGACGACAGCTTGCTTCTGGCATCAAAAACACAAACAAGAATCAGACACTGAAAGTAGCAGGAACAGAGAGAGAAATAGAGACCTAATCAGAGGGGGAAGAGAGAACAGGTGGGAAAGAGTGAATGAGCTAGTTAGGGGAGATGTAGAACAGCTGAAGAATGAGAGACAGAGAAGGTAACCTAAAAAGACCAGCAGAGAGAGACAGAGTGAAGAGAAAGGACAGGAACAGACATAACAAGACATGACACACCATCC